>NW_026871154.1:0-300000 GCF_028564815.1 Eubalaena glacialis
TGTGTCTTTTTGTGTGGAAATATGTTCATTGGTAGCAATCTTAGGATAACATGTATAAATGATATCATAGGATATTTGTCATTCCCTTTTGATTTACTTAACGTAATATGATTATTTCTAGGCTCATCTGTAGTCCTGAAAACGGCATTGTTCGTTTTTCTTCCGAGGCTACTATTCCATTCTGTCCGTATACCACTTCTTCTTTGTCCATTTATCTGTTGATGGACATTTTGTTTGCTTGCATGTCTTGGCTCTTGTAAATATTGCTGCAGTGCATGTTTGCCTGTCTGTGCCTTTCCGATTCTGGTCTTCTTAGGGTATAGGTCCATTAAGGGATCGGCCGCATCATATGGTAGCTCAGTTTTTACGTTTTAAACGCAGCTCCATTCTGTGTTCATGATTAGCTCTTACCACTTTACATACAGCCAACTGCATAGTGGGTATGCATTTCTGCACCAAACCATCAGCATTCATTGTTTGTAGAGTCTTTACGGATGGCATTTTGAATATTGGGTGGCGAAATCTTTTTGTAGTTTGGATTTGCATCCAACCAATAGTTCCTGATATTGAGCATTTATCCATGTTCTTTTTTTCAAATAACAGAGTGAGTAACACTTACCTCTTCAAACTGTTTTCTTGAAAAATTTTCCGTGTTGTGAACTTTTTTGGCCATTACCTACCCCAGGACATTTTTTGAGGACACGTGTCATTTACAGCCCTACAATTACTGTGAATCTTAAGTGACCGCTAGCCCTGTGTTCAAAGGTGCTGTTGTGGGAAACGGCCACAGGGCGGCAGCATTTCTCCATTCCCAAATCTGGTCACTAGGGCAGCAGAGCCTTCCTGAAAGTTGTGTTCCTAGGTTGTAAATTAGAAAGCAATGTGCCAGGGAAAACCCCAATAACTTTTTGTCTCATTAATTGTTGTTTGTGGTTTTAATTTTTTAAATTGGGGTAATGAGTAGAATAGTGTTTGTTCTGGGTGTACACAATCAGGTTCAATTGAACATTATATATATATATCTATTCACGTACAGATCCTCTTCCCATTTAAATTACTATTATTTTCTTTTATAAATTTATTTTATTTATTTATTTATGTTTGGCTGAGTTGGATCTTCGTTGCTGCATGTGGGCTTTCTCTAGTTGCGGTGAGCGGGGGCTACTCTCCGTTGCGGTGCACGGGCTTCTCAATGCAGTGGTTTCTCTTGTTGTGGAGCACGGGCTCTTGGCCTGCGGGCTTCAGTAGTTGTGGTGCATGGGCTCAGTAGTTATGGCTCATGGGCTCCAGAGCATAGGCTCGTTAGTTGTGGTGCACGGGCTTAGGTGCTCTGCAGCATGTGGGATCTTCCCGAACCAGGGATCGAACCTGTGTCCCCTGCATTGGCAGGTGGTTTCTTAACCACGGTGCCACCTGGTAAACCCCCGTGTGAATTATTACAGAGCGTTCAGTAGACCTCCCTTGGTATATGGTCGGTCTTTTTGATACATGTGTTTACTATGTATTTGCATACGTATGGTAACCCTAATCTTAATGTATCCATTCCTCCCACCTTTCCCTTTAGATAACCATAGTTTGTTTTCTAAGTCTGTGAGAGTCTTTCTCTGTGGAAGTATGTTCGTATGTGTCAGTGGTTAGGTAACACCTAGGAGTGATATCACAGGTTATTTGTCGTCTGCTTTCCGACTTACCTCATGTTCTGTGATTATCTCTAGGCTCATCTATGGTGCTGCAAAGAGCAGTGTTGCATACTTTTCCATAGCGAATACTCCATTGTGTACATGGACCACTTCTTCTTTTTACATTCATCTGTTGATGGACATTTTGGTTACTTCCAAGTCTTGGCTATGCTAAATATTGGTGCAGTGCAGGATTGCCAGCCTGTGTCTTTTGGATTCTGGTCTTCTGAGGGGTTAGGCCCAGCAGTGGGCCTACTAGATCATATGGTAGTTCCATTTTTACCTTTCAACGCACCTCCATTCTATTCTCACTACTGGCTGTTTCCAGTTTACATCCGACCAGCAACCAGAGGGTACACAGATCTCTCAAAGCCCTTCAGCATTTATTGTTTGTAGACTTTTTACTGATGGCATTTTGAGTGTTGGGTGGTGATACCTTTTTGTAGTTTGGATTTGCATGCGTCTAATAATTCCCGATATTGAGCTTTTATCTACGTCCGTTTTCTTTTCTTTTTTCTTGAAGTAAAACAGAGAGACTTACCTCTTCAAATTGTTTCCTTGAAAATTTGCCATGTTCTGGAATCCTGTGGCCATTACCTGCACCAGGACATTTTTTGAGGGCAGGTGTCATTTACAGCCCTGTAGTAATTGTGAATATTACATGACCATTAGCTCTGGGTTTAAAGCTGCTGTTGCAGGAAACGGCCACAAGGAGGCAGCACTTCTATATTCCGAACTCTGGTTACTAGGGCAACAGAGCCTTCCTGGAAGTCCTGTTTGTAGGTTGTACAGTAGAGTGGAATGTGCCAGGACAAACCCCCAAAAACTATGTCTACTGATTTGTTGTTGGTATTCTTAGTTTAATTTTCATTTTTCTCAGAGCAAATTTGATTGCAATGTTGTGTTTGTCCTAGGTGTACAGAATCTCTTTCATTGATACATATATCTTTTCATGTTTGGATCCCGTTCCATATAGGTTATTACAGAATGTCGTGTAGACCTCTCTTGGTATTCGGTATGTCTTTGATGAATATATATTTTATAAGTATTAGCATATGTCTGTTAAACCCAATATCCTCCGTTATACATTCCTCACACCTTTCCATTTGGTGAACCACAGGCTTGTTTTCTGAACACGTGAGTGTCCTTCTCTGTGGAAATAGGTTCATTCCTATCAATTTTTAGATAACACCTATACGTGATATCATAGGATCTGTGTCTCTCGCTTTCTGACTGACTTCAAGTTGTGTGATTATCTGTAGCCTCATCTATGGTGCTGCAAACGGCATTGTTTCATTCTTTTCTGTGTCTAATATTGCATTGTGTACATGGACCACTTTTTCGTCCATTCATATGATGATGGACATTTTTGTTGCTTCCATGTCTTGGTTATTGTAAATACTGCTGCAATACACGATTTTCCATCCTGTGTCTTTTTGATTCTGGCTTTCACAGGTGACAGGCCCAATAGTGGGCCTTCCGGATCATATGGTGACTCAATTTTTACTTTGAAACGCACTGCCATTCTGTTCCTATTATTGGCTGTTACCAGTTTACATCCCACTTAGACCGAGAGGTTACGCTCTTCTCCACAGCTTCTTCGACATCTATTGTTTGTTGACTTTTTGCTGATGGTCATTCTGACTGGTGTGAGGTGACACCTTTGTGTAGATTGGATTTGCATGCGTCTAATAATTCCTGATGTTTTGCGTTTATCAATGTCCTTTTCATTTTTTTTTAAGATTGAGCTAAACTTACAACTTCAAATTGCCTTCTTGAAAAATTTGGCGCGTTTGGATTTTTTTGGCCATTCCCTACCCCAGGACATTTTTTGAGGGCATGAGTCATTTACAGCCCTGCAGTCCTTGTGAATCTTAGTGACCATTAGCAGTGGATTTAAAGGTGCTGTTTGAGGAAACGGCCTTAGGGTGGCAGCATTTCTACGTTGCCAACTCTGCTTGCTATGGAAAGAGAACCTTGCTGCAAGGTGTGCTTTGAGGTTGCAGATTAGAGTGGAATGTGCCAGGACAAACCCCCATAAGTTTTAGCCTCCTTAATTCTTGTTTGTGTCTTTAAGTTGTAGTTTTTCCCAGAGCCAATTGGATTTAAAAATGTCTTTTGTTCTAGGTGTAAAGAATCTTGTTCATTTACGCATATACATATATCTATTGACCTTTGTGTCCTTTTCCACGTAGGTTATTACAGAGTGTTGAGTAGACCACTCATGGTATTCCATAGGTGTTTGGGGATGATATATTTTATATGTATTAGTATATGTTTGTTAACCCCAATATCCTAATTTATCCATTCCTCACACCTTTTCTTTGGCTTAACCATAAGTTTGTCTTCTCAATCTGAGATTGTCTTTCTCTATGGAAATATGTTCCTTTTTATGAATTTTCAGATAACGTAAGTGATATCATAGGACATTTGTCTTTCGCATTCTGACTTACTTCACGTTGTGTGATTAAGTGGTGCTGTATATGCCATTCTTTTATTGTTTTCCTGGCTAATATTCCATTCTGTACATATACCACTTCTTCTTTGTCCATTCATCTGTTTATGGACCTTTTTTTGCTTCCATGTCTTGGCTATTTAAATATTGCTGCAGTGCACATTTGCCTGCCTCTGTCTTTCCGATTCTGGTGGTTTTATGTTATAGACCCAGAAGGTGCCCTGCCGCATCATATGGTAGCTGAATTTTTACCTTTTAAAGCAGCTCCATTCAGTTTTCATTAGTGCTGTTACCACTTTACATCCCACCAGCAGCTAGACGGTACACAGTTCTCTAAAACCCCTTCAGCATTAATAGATTGTAGACTTTTTGCTGATGGTCATTTGACTGGTGTGAGCGGAACCCTTTTTGGAGGTTGGATGTGCATGTGGCTAATAATTCCTTATACTGAGCTTTAGGCATGTCTTTGTTTTCTTTTCCTTTTTTTAAAAGAGTGAGTACAACTTCCCTCTTCATATTGACTTCTTGAAAAATTTGTCATGTGTCGAATATTCTTGCCTATTCCCTACCCCAGGGCATTTTTTGAGGGCAGGTGTCATTTACAGCCCTGCAGTCCTTGTGACTCTTAAGCAACCACTAGCACTGGGTTTAAAGCTGCTGTTGTGGGAAACAGCCCCAAGGCGGCAGCATTATTACGTTCTCAACTCTTGTTACTAGGGCAACAGAGTCTTCCTGGACGTCGTGTTCCTCGGTTGTAAATTAGAGTTGAATGTGCTGGGACAAGCCCCCAGAAGTTTATGTCTCCCTACTTATGTTTGTTTCCTAAATTTAATTTCTATTTCTTATTGGAGTAAATTTGATTAGAGTGTTGTGATTGTCTGGCTCTACAGAATCTGCTCAATGATTCATACGTATGTCTGTTCATCTTCGGATCCTGTTACCATGTATGTTATTACAGAATGTTGAGTAGACCTCCCTTGGTATTTGGTAGGTGTTTTGTCATTATATATTTTATATGTATTGGTGATTATATAATTCATATAGTTTATATGTTATATGTTTATATACATTTAACATACATAAGTATATGTATGCTACCCCCAGAATCCTAATTTCTCCATCCTCCCACCTTTCATTTTGGTTAACCATTAGTTTGTTTTATAAGTCTGTGTGTGTCTTTTTGTGTGGAAATATGTTCATTGGTAGCAATCTTAGGATAACATGTATAAATGATATCATAGGATATTTGTCATTCCCTTTTGATTTACTTAACGTAATATGATTATTTCTAGGCTCATCTGTAGTCCTGAAAACGGCATTGTTCGTTTTTCTTCCGAGGCTACTATTCCATTCTGTCCGTATACCACTTCTTCTTTGTCCATTTATCTGTTGATGGACATTTTGTTTGCTTGCATGTCTTGGCTCTTGTAAATATTGCTGCAGTGCATGTTTGCCTGTCTGTGCCTTTCCGATTCTGGTCTTCTTAGGGTATAGGTCCATTAAGGGATCGGCCGCATCATATGGTAGCTCAGTTTTTACGTTTTAAACGCAGCTCCATTCTGTGTTCATGATTAGCTCTTACCACTTTACATACAGCCAACTGCATAGTGGGTATGCATTTCTGCACCAAACCATCAGCATTCATTGTTTGTAGAGTCTTTACGGATGGCATTTTGAATATTGGGTGGCGAAATCTTTTTGTAGTTTGGATTTGCATCCAACCAATAGTTCCTGATATTGAGCATTTATCCATGTTCTTTTTTTCAAATAACAGAGTGAGTAACACTTACCTCTTCAAACTGTTTTCTTGAAAAATTTTCCGTGTTGTGAACTTTTTTGGCCATTACCTACCCCAGGACATTTTTTGAGGACACGTGTCATTTACAGCCCTACAATTACTGTGAATCTTAAGTGACCGCTAGCCCTGTGTTCAAAGGTGCTGTTGTGGGAAACGGCCACAGGGCGGCAGCATTTCTCCATTCCCAAATCTGGTCACTAGGGCAGCAGAGCCTTCCTGAAAGTTGTGTTCCTAGGTTGTAAATTAGAAAGCAATGTGCCAGGGAAAACCCCAATAACTTTTTGTCTCATTAATTGTTGTTTGTGGTTTTAATTTTTTAAATTGGGGTAATGAGTAGAATAGTGTTTGTTCTGGGTGTACACAATCAGGTTCAATTGAACATTATATATATATATCTATTCACGTACAGATCCTCTTCCCATTTAAATTACTATTATTTTCTTTTATAAATTTATTTTATTTATTTATTTATGTTTGGCTGAGTTGGATCTTCGTTGCTGCATGTGGGCTTTCTCTAGTTGCGGTGAGCGGGGGCTACTCTCCGTTGCGGTGCACGGGCTTCTCAATGCAGTGGTTTCTCTTGTTGTGGAGCACGGGCTCTTGGCCTGCGGGCTTCAGTAGTTGTGGTGCATGGGCTCAGTAGTTATGGCTCATGGGCTCCAGAGCATAGGCTCGTTAGTTGTGGTGCACGGGCTTAGGTGCTCTGCAGCATGTGGGATCTTCCCGAACCAGGGATCGAACCTGTGTCCCCTGCATTGGCAGGTGGTTTCTTAACCACGGTGCCACCTGGTAAACCCCCGTGTGAATTATTACAGAGCGTTCAGTAGACCTCCCTTGGTATATGGTCGGTCTTTTTGATACATGTGTTTACTATGTATTTGCATACGTATGGTAACCCTAATCTTAATGTATCCATTCCTCCCACCTTTCCCTTTAGATAACCATAGTTTGTTTTCTAAGTCTGTGAGAGTCTTTCTCTGTGGAAGTATGTTCGTATGTGTCAGTGGTTAGGTAACACCTAGGAGTGATATCACAGGTTATTTGTCGTCTGCTTTCCGACTTACCTCATGTTCTGTGATTATCTCTAGGCTCATCTATGGTGCTGCAAAGAGCAGTGTTGCATACTTTTCCATAGCGAATACTCCATTGTGTACATGGACCACTTCTTCTTTTTACATTCATCTGTTGATGGACATTTTGGTTACTTCCAAGTCTTGGCTATGCTAAATATTGGTGCAGTGCAGGATTGCCAGCCTGTGTCTTTTGGATTCTGGTCTTCTGAGGGGTTAGGCCCAGCAGTGGGCCTACTAGATCATATGGTAGTTCCATTTTTACCTTTCAACGCACCTCCATTCTATTCTCACTACTGGCTGTTTCCAGTTTACATCCGACCAGCAACCAGAGGGTACACAGATCTCTCAAAGCCCTTCAGCATTTATTGTTTGTAGACTTTTTACTGATGGCATTTTGAGTGTTGGGTGGTGATACCTTTTTGTAGTTTGGATTTGCATGCGTCTAATAATTCCCGATATTGAGCTTTTATCTACGTCCGTTTTCTTTTCTTTTTTCTTGAAGTAAAACAGAGAGACTTACCTCTTCAAATTGTTTCCTTGAAAATTTGCCATGTTCTGGAATCCTGTGGCCATTACCTGCACCAGGACATTTTTTGAGGGCAGGTGTCATTTACAGCCCTGTAGTAATTGTGAATATTACATGACCATTAGCTCTGGGTTTAAAGCTGCTGTTGCAGGAAACGGCCACAAGGAGGCAGCACTTCTATATTCCGAACTCTGGTTACTAGGGCAACAGAGCCTTCCTGGAAGTCCTGTTTGTAGGTTGTACAGTAGAGTGGAATGTGCCAGGACAAACCCCCAAAAACTATGTCTACTGATTTGTTGTTGGTATTCTTAGTTTAATTTTCATTTTTCTCAGAGCAAATTTGATTGCAATGTTGTGTTTGTCCTAGGTGTACAGAATCTCTTTCATTGATACATATATCTTTTCATGTTTGGATCCCGTTCCATATAGGTTATTACAGAATGTCGTGTAGACCTCTCTTGGTATTCGGTATGTCTTTGATGAATATATATTTTATAAGTATTAGCATATGTCTGTTAAACCCAATATCCTCCGTTATACATTCCTCACACCTTTCCATTTGGTGAACCACAGGCTTGTTTTCTGAACACGTGAGTGTCCTTCTCTGTGGAAATAGGTTCATTCCTATCAATTTTTAGATAACACCTATACGTGATATCATAGGATCTGTGTCTCTCGCTTTCTGACTGACTTCAAGTTGTGTGATTATCTGTAGCCTCATCTATGGTGCTGCAAACGGCATTGTTTCATTCTTTTCTGTGTCTAATATTGCATTGTGTACATGGACCACTTTTTCGTCCATTCATATGATGATGGACATTTTTGTTGCTTCCATGTCTTGGTTATTGTAAATACTGCTGCAATACACGATTTTCCATCCTGTGTCTTTTTGATTCTGGCTTTCACAGGTGACAGGCCCAATAGTGGGCCTTCCGGATCATATGGTGACTCAATTTTTACTTTGAAACGCACTGCCATTCTGTTCCTATTATTGGCTGTTACCAGTTTACATCCCACTTAGACCGAGAGGTTACGCTCTTCTCCACAGCTTCTTCGACATCTATTGTTTGTTGACTTTTTGCTGATGGTCATTCTGACTGGTGTGAGGTGACACCTTTGTGTAGATTGGATTTGCATGCGTCTAATAATTCCTGATGTTTTGCGTTTATCAATGTCCTTTTCATTTTTTTTTAAGATTGAGCTAAACTTACAACTTCAAATTGCCTTCTTGAAAAATTTGGCGCGTTTGGATTTTTTTGGCCATTCCCTACCCCAGGACATTTTTTGAGGGCATGAGTCATTTACAGCCCTGCAGTCCTTGTGAATCTTAGTGACCATTAGCAGTGGATTTAAAGGTGCTGTTTGAGGAAACGGCCTTAGGGTGGCAGCATTTCTACGTTGCCAACTCTGCTTGCTATGGAAAGAGAACCTTGCTGCAAGGTGTGCTTTGAGGTTGCAGATTAGAGTGGAATGTGCCAGGACAAACCCCCATAAGTTTTAGCCTCCTTAATTCTTGTTTGTGTCTTTAAGTTGTAGTTTTTCCCAGAGCCAATTGGATTTAAAAATGTCTTTTGTTCTAGGTGTAAAGAATCTTGTTCATTTACGCATATACATATATCTATTGACCTTTGTGTCCTTTTCCACGTAGGTTATTACAGAGTGTTGAGTAGACCACTCATGGTATTCCATAGGTGTTTGGGGATGATATATTTTATATGTATTAGTATATGTTTGTTAACCCCAATATCCTAATTTATCCATTCCTCACACCTTTTCTTTGGCTTAACCATAAGTTTGTCTTCTCAATCTGAGATTGTCTTTCTCTATGGAAATATGTTCCTTTTTATGAATTTTCAGATAACGTAAGTGATATCATAGGACATTTGTCTTTCGCATTCTGACTTACTTCACGTTGTGTGATTAAGTGGTGCTGTATATGCCATTCTTTTATTGTTTTCCTGGCTAATATTCCATTCTGTACATATACCACTTCTTCTTTGTCCATTCATCTGTTTATGGACCTTTTTTTGCTTCCATGTCTTGGCTATTTAAATATTGCTGCAGTGCACATTTGCCTGCCTCTGTCTTTCCGATTCTGGTGGTTTTATGTTATAGACCCAGAAGGTGCCCTGCCGCATCATATGGTAGCTGAATTTTTACCTTTTAAAGCAGCTCCATTCAGTTTTCATTAGTGCTGTTACCACTTTACATCCCACCAGCAGCTAGACGGTACACAGTTCTCTAAAACCCCTTCAGCATTAATAGATTGTAGACTTTTTGCTGATGGTCATTTGACTGGTGTGAGCGGAACCCTTTTTGGAGGTTGGATGTGCATGTGGCTAATAATTCCTTATACTGAGCTTTAGGCATGTCTTTGTTTTCTTTTCCTTTTTTTTAAAGAGTGAGTACAACTTCCCTCTTCATATTGACTTCTTGAAAAATTTGTCATGTGTCGAATATTCTTGCCTATTCCCTACCCCAGGGCATTTTTTGAGGGCAGGTGTCATTTACAGCCCTGCAGTCCTTGTGACTCTTAAGCAACCACTAGCACTGGGTTTAAAGCTGCTGTTGTGGGAAACAGCCCCAAGGCGGCAGCATTATTACGTTCTCAACTCTTGTTACTAGGGCAACAGAGTCTTCCTGGACGTCGTGTTCCTCGGTTGTAAATTAGAGTTGAATGTGCTGGGACAAGCCCCCAGAAGTTTATGTCTCCCTACTTATGTTTGTTTCCTAAATTTAATTTCTATTTCTTATTGGAGTAAATTTGATTAGAGTGTTGTGATTGTCTGGCTCTACAGAATCTGCTCAATGATTCATACGTATGTCTGTTCATCTTCGGATCCTGTTACCATGTATGTTATTACAGAATGTTGAGTAGACCTCCCTTGGTATTTGGTAGGTGTTTTGTCATTATATATTTTATATGTATTGGTGATTATATAATTCATATAGTTTATATGTTATATGTTTATATACATTTAACATACATAAGTATATGTATGCTACCCCCAGAATCCTAATTTCTCCATCCTCCCACCTTTCATTTTGGTTAACCATTAGTTTGTTTTATAAGTCTGTGTGTGTCTTTTTCTGTGGAAATATGTTCATTGGTAGCAATCTTAGGATAACATGTATAAATGATATCATAGGATATTTGTCATTCCCTTTTGATTTACTTAACGTAATATGATTATTTCTAGGCTCATCTGTAGTCCTGAAAACGGCATTGTTCGTTTTTCTTCCGAGGCTACTATTCCATTCTGTCCGTATACCACTTCTTCTTTGTCCATTTATCTGTTGATGGACATTTTGTTTGCTTGCATGTCTTGGCTCTTGTAAATATTGCTGCAGTGCATGTTTGCCTGTCTGTGCCTTTCCGATTCTGGTCTTCTTAGGGTATAGGTCCATTAAGGGATCGGCCGCATCATATGGTAGCTCAGTTTTTACGTTTTAAACGCAGCTCCATTCTGTGTTCATGATTAGCTCTTACCACTTTACATACAGCCAACTGCATAGTGGGTATGCATTTCTGCACCAAACCATCAGCATTCATTGTTTGTAGAGTCTTTACGGATGGCATTTTGAATATTGGGTGGCGAAATCTTTTTGTAGTTTGGATTTGCATCCAACCAATAGTTCCTGATATTGAGCATTTATCCATGTTCTTTTTTTCAAATAACAGAGTGAGTAACACTTACCTCTTCAAACTGTTTTCTTGAAAAATTTTCCGTGTTGTGAACTTTTTTGGCCATTACCTACCCCAGGACATTTTTTGAGGACACGTGTCATTTACAGCCCTACAATTACTGTGAATCTTAAGTGACCGCTAGCCCTGTGTTCAAAGGTGCTGTTGTGGGAAACGGCCACAGGGCGGCAGCATTTCTCCATTCCCAAATCTGGTCACTAGGGCAGCAGAGCCTTCCTGAAAGTTGTGTTCCTAGGTTGTAAATTAGAAAGCAATGTGCCAGGGAAAACCCCAATAACTTTTTGTCTCATTAATTGTTGTTTGTGGTTTTAATTTTTTAAATTGGGGTAATGAGTAGAATAGTGTTTGTTCTGGGTGTACACAATCAGGTTCAATTGAACATTATATATATATATCTATTCACGTACAGATCCTCTTCCCATTTAAATTACTATTATTTTCTTTTATAAATTTATTTTATTTATTTATTTATGTTTGGCTGAGTTGGATCTTCGTTGCTGCATGTGGGCTTTCTCTAGTTGCGGTGAGCGGGGGCTACTCTCCGTTGCGGTGCACGGGCTTCTCAATGCAGTGGTTTCTCTTGTTGTGGAGCACGGGCTCTTGGCCTGCGGGCTTCAGTAGTTGTGGTGCATGGGCTCAGTAGTTATGGCTCATGGGCTCCAGAGCATAGGCTCGTTAGTTGTGGTGCACGGGCTTAGGTGCTCTGCAGCATGTGGGATCTTCCCGAACCAGGGATCGAACCTGTGTCCCCTGCATTGGCAGGTGGTTTCTTAACCACGGTGCCACCTGGTAAACCCCCGTGTGAATTATTACAGAGCGTTCAGTAGACCTCCCTTGGTATATGGTCGGTCTTTTTGATACATGTGTTTACTATGTATTTGCATACGTATGGTAACCCTAATCTTAATGTATCCATTCCTCCCACCTTTCCCTTTAGATAACCATAGTTTGTTTTCTAAGTCTGTGAGAGTCTTTCTCTGTGGAAGTATGTTCGTATGTGTCAGTGGTTAGGTAACACCTAGGAGTGATATCACAGGTTATTTGTCGTCTGCTTTCCGACTTACCTCATGTTCTGTGATTATCTCTAGGCTCATCTATGGTGCTGCAAAGAGCAGTGTTGCATACTTTTCCATAGCGAATACTCCATTGTGTACATGGACCACTTCTTCTTTTTACATTCATCTGTTGATGGACATTTTGGTTACTTCCAAGTCTTGGCTATGCTAAATATTGGTGCAGTGCAGGATTGCCAGCCTGTGTCTTTTGGATTCTGGTCTTCTGAGGGGTTAGGCCCAGCAGTGGGCCTACTAGATCATATGGTAGTTCCATTTTTACCTTTCAACGCACCTCCATTCTATTCTCACTACTGGCTGTTTCCAGTTTACATCCGACCAGCAACCAGAGGGTACACAGATCTCTCAAAGCCCTTCAGCATTTATTGTTTGTAGACTTTTTACTGATGGCATTTTGAGTGTTGGGTGGTGATACCTTTTTGTAGTTTGGATTTGCATGCGTCTAATAATTCCCGATATTGAGCTTTTATCTACGTCCGTTTTCTTTTCTTTTTTCTTGAAGTAAAACAGAGAGACTTACCTCTTCAAATTGTTTCCTTGAAAATTTGCCATGTTCTGGAATCCTGTGGCCATTACCTGCACCAGGACATTTTTTGAGGGCAGGTGTCATTTACAGCCCTGTAGTAATTGTGAATATTACATGACCATTAGCTCTGGGTTTAAAGCTGCTGTTGCAGGAAACGGCCACAAGGAGGCAGCACTTCTATATTCCGAACTCTGGTTACTAGGGCAACAGAGCCTTCCTGGAAGTCCTGTTTGTAGGTTGTACAGTAGAGTGGAATGTGCCAGGACAAACCCCCAAAAACTATGTCTACTGATTTGTTGTTGGTATTCTTAGTTTAATTTTCATTTTTCTCAGAGCAAATTTGATTGCAATGTTGTGTTTGTCCTAGGTGTACAGAATCTCTTTCATTGATACATATATCTTTTCATGTTTGGATCCCGTTCCATATAGGTTATTACAGAATGTCGTGTAGACCTCTCTTGGTATTCGGTATGTCTTTGATGAATATATATTTTATAAGTATTAGCATATGTCTGTTAAACCCAATATCCTCCGTTATACATTCCTCACACCTTTCCATTTGGTGAACCACAGGCTTGTTTTCTGAACACGTGAGTGTCCTTCTCTGTGGAAATAGGTTCATTCCTATCAATTTTTAGATAACACCTATACGTGATATCATAGGATCTGTGTCTCTCGCTTTCTGACTGACTTCAAGTTGTGTGATTATCTGTAGCCTCATCTATGGTGCTGCAAACGGCATTGTTTCATTCTTTTCTGTGTCTAATATTGCATTGTGTACATGGACCACTTTTTCGTCCATTCATATGATGATGGACATTTTTGTTGCTTCCATGTCTTGGTTATTGTAAATACTGCTGCAATACACGATTTTCCATCCTGTGTCTTTTTGATTCTGGCTTTCACAGGTGACAGGCCCAATAGTGGGCCTTCCGGATCATATGGTGACTCAATTTTTACTTTGAAACGCACTGCCATTCTGTTCCTATTATTGGCTGTTACCAGTTTACATCCCACTTAGACCGAGAGGTTACGCTCTTCTCCACAGCTTCTTCGACATCTATTGTTTGTTGACTTTTTGCTGATGGTCATTCTGACTGGTGTGAGGTGACACCTTTGTGTAGATTGGATTTGCATGCGTCTAATAATTCCTGATGTTTTGCGTTTATCAATGTCCTTTTCATTTTTTTTTAAGATTGAGCTAAACTTACAACTTCAAATTGCCTTCTTGAAAAATTTGGCGCGTTTGGATTTTTTTGGCCATTCCCTACCCCAGGACATTTTTTGAGGGCATGAGTCATTTACAGCCCTGCAGTCCTTGTGAATCTTAGTGACCATTAGCAGTGGATTTAAAGGTGCTGTTTGAGGAAACGGCCTTAGGGTGGCAGCATTTCTACGTTGCCAACTCTGCTTGCTATGGAAAGAGAACCTTGCTGCAAGGTGTGCTTTGAGGTTGCAGATTAGAGTGGAATGTGCCAGGACAAACCCCCATAAGTTTTAGCCTCCTTAATTCTTGTTTGTGTCTTTAAGTTGTAGTTTTTCCCAGAGCCAATTGGATTTAAAAATGTCTTTTGTTCTAGGTGTAAAGAATCTTGTTCATTTACGCATATACATATATCTATTGACCTTTGTGTCCTTTTCCACGTAGGTTATTACAGAGTGTTGAGTAGACCACTCATGGTATTCCATAGGTGTTTGGGGATGATATATTTTATATGTATTAGTATATGTTTGTTAACCCCAATATCCTAATTTATCCATTCCTCACACCTTTTCTTTGGCTTAACCATAAGTTTGTCTTCTCAATCTGAGATTGTCTTTCTCTATGGAAATATGTTCCTTTTTATGAATTTTCAGATAACGTAAGTGATATCATAGGACATTTGTCTTTCGCATTCTGACTTACTTCACGTTGTGTGATTAAGTGGTGCTGTATATGCCATTCTTTTATTGTTTTCCTGGCTAATATTCCATTCTGTACATATACCACTTCTTCTTTGTCCATTCATCTGTTTATGGACCTTTTTTTGCTTCCATGTCTTGGCTATTTAAATATTGCTGCAGTGCACATTTGCCTGCCTCTGTCTTTCCGATTCTGGTGGTTTTATGTTATAGACCCAGAAGGTGCCCTGCCGCATCATATGGTAGCTGAATTTTTACCTTTTAAAGCAGCTCCATTCAGTTTTCATTAGTGCTGTTACCACTTTACATCCCACCAGCAGCTAGACGGTACACAGTTCTCTAAAACCCCTTCAGCATTAATAGATTGTAGACTTTTTGCTGATGGTCATTTGACTGGTGTGAGCGGAACCCTTTTTGGAGGTTGGATGTGCATGTGGCTAATAATTCCTTATACTGAGCTTTAGGCATGTCTTTGTTTTCTTTTCCTTTTTTTTAAAGAGTGAGTACAACTTCCCTCTTCATATTGACTTCTTGAAAAATTTGTCATGTGTCGAATATTCTTGCCTATTCCCTACCCCAGGGCATTTTTTGAGGGCAGGTGTCATTTACAGCCCTGCAGTCCTTGTGACTCTTAAGCAACCACTAGCACTGGGTTTAAAGCTGCTGTTGTGGGAAACAGCCCCAAGGCGGCAGCATTATTACGTTCTCAACTCTTGTTACTAGGGCAACAGAGTCTTCCTGGACGTCGTGTTCCTCGGTTGTAAATTAGAGTTGAATGTGCTGGGACAAGCCCCCAGAAGTTTATGTCTCCCTACTTATGTTTGTTTCCTAAATTTAATTTCTATTTCTTATTGGAGTAAATTTGATTAGAGTGTTGTGATTGTCTGGCTCTACAGAATCTGCTCAATGATTCATACGTATGTCTGTTCATCTTCGGATCCTGTTACCATGTATGTTATTACAGAATGTTGAGTAGACCTCCCTTGGTATTTGGTAGGTGTTTTGTCATTATATATTTTATATGTATTGGTGATTATATAATTCATATAGTTTATATGTTATATGTTTATATACATTTAACATACATAAGTATATGTATGCTACCCCCAGAATCCTAATTTCTCCATCCTCCCACCTTTCATTTTGGTTAACCATTAGTTTGTTTTATAAGTCTGTGTGTGTCTTTTTGTGTGGAAATATGTTCATTGGTAGCAATCTTAGGATAACATGTATAAATGATATCATAGGATATTTGTCATTCCCTTTTGATTTACTTAACGTAATATGATTATTTCTAGGCTCATCTGTAGTCCTGAAAACGGCATTGTTCGTTTTTCTTCCGAGGCTACTATTCCATTCTGTCCGTATACCACTTCTTCTTTGTCCATTTATCTGTTGATGGACATTTTGTTTGCTTGCATGTCTTGGCTCTTGTAAATATTGCTGCAGTGCATGTTTGCCTGTCTGTGCCTTTCCGATTCTGGTCTTCTTAGGGTATAGGTCCATTAAGGGATCGGCCGCATCATATGGTAGCTCAGTTTTTACGTTTTAAACGCAGCTCCATTCTGTGTTCATGATTAGCTCTTACCACTTTACATACAGCCAACTGCATAGTGGGTATGCATTTCTGCACCAAACCATCAGCATTCATTGTTTGTAGAGTCTTTACGGATGGCATTTTGAATATTGGGTGGCGAAATCTTTTTGTAGTTTGGATTTGCATCCAACCAATAGTTCCTGATATTGAGCATTTATCCATGTTCTTTTTTTCAAATAACAGAGTGAGTAACACTTACCTCTTCAAACTGTTTTCTTGAAAAATTTTCCGTGTTGTGAACTTTTTTGGCCATTACCTACCCCAGGACATTTTTTGAGGACACGTGTCATTTACAGCCCTACAATTACTGTGAATCTTAAGTGACCGCTAGCCCTGTGTTCAAAGGTGCTGTTGTGGGAAACGGCCACAGGGCGGCAGCATTTCTCCATTCCCAAATCTGGTCACTAGGGCAGCAGAGCCTTCCTGAAAGTTGTGTTCCTAGGTTGTAAATTAGAAAGCAATGTGCCAGGGAAAACCCCAATAACTTTTTGTCTCATTAATTGTTGTTTGTGGTTTTAATTTTTTAAATTGGGGTAATGAGTAGAATAGTGTTTGTTCTGGGTGTACACAATCAGGTTCAATTGAACATTATATATATATATATCTATTCACGTACAGATCCTCTTCCCATTTAAATTACTATTATTTTCTTTTATAAATTTATTTTATTTATTTATTTATGTTTGGCTGAGTTGGATCTTCGTTGCTGCATGTGGGCTTTCTCTAGTTGCGGTGAGCGGGGGCTACTCTCCGTTGCGGTGCACGGGCTTCTCAATGCAGTGGTTTCTCTTGTTGTGGAGCACGGGCTCTTGGCCTGCGGGCTTCAGTAGTTGTGGTGCATGGGCTCAGTAGTTATGGCTCATGGGCTCCAGAGCATAGGCTCGTTAGTTGTGGTGCACGGGCTTAGGTGCTCTGCAGCATGTGGGATCTTCCCGAACCAGGGATCGAACCTGTGTCCCCTGCATTGGCAGGTGGTTTCTTAACCACGGTGCCACCTGGTAAACCCCCGTGTGAATTATTACAGAGCGTTCAGTAGACCTCCCTTGGTATATGGTCGGTCTTTTTGATACATGTGTTTACTATGTATTTGCATACGTATGGTAACCCTAATCTTAATGTATCCATTCCTCCCACCTTTCCCTTTAGATAACCATAGTTTGTTTTCTAAGTCTGTGAGAGTCTTTCTCTGTGGAAGTATGTTCGTATGTGTCAGTGGTTAGGTAACACCTAGGAGTGATATCACAGGTTATTTGTCGTCTGCTTTCCGACTTACCTCATGTTCTGTGATTATCTCTAGGCTCATCTATGGTGCTGCAAAGAGCAGTGTTGCATACTTTTCCATAGCGAATACTCCATTGTGTACATGGACCACTTCTTCTTTTTACATTCATCTGTTGATGGACATTTTGGTTACTTCCAAGTCTTGGCTATGCTAAATATTGGTGCAGTGCAGGATTGCCAGCCTGTGTCTTTTGGATTCTGGTCTTCTGAGGGGTTAGGCCCAGCAGTGGGCCTACTAGATCATATGGTAGTTCCATTTTTACCTTTCAACGCACCTCCATTCTATTCTCACTACTGGCTGTTTCCAGTTTACATCCGACCAGCAACCAGAGGGTACACAGATCTCTCAAAGCCCTTCAGCATTTATTGTTTGTAGACTTTTTACTGATGGCATTTTGAGTGTTGGGTGGTGATACCTTTTTGTAGTTTGGATTTGCATGCGTCTAATAATTCCCGATATTGAGCTTTTATCTACGTCCGTTTTCTTTTCTTTTTTCTTGAAGTAAAACAGAGAGACTTACCTCTTCAAATTGTTTCCTTGAAAATTTGCCATGTTCTGGAATCCTGTGGCCATTACCTGCACCAGGACATTTTTTGAGGGCAGGTGTCATTTACAGCCCTGTAGTAATTGTGAATATTACATGACCATTAGCTCTGGGTTTAAAGCTGCTGTTGCAGGAAACGGCCACAAGGAGGCAGCACTTCTATATTCCGAACTCTGGTTACTAGGGCAACAGAGCCTTCCTGGAAGTCCTGTTTGTAGGTTGTACAGTAGAGTGGAATGTGCCAGGACAAACCCCCAAAAACTATGTCTACTGATTTGTTGTTGGTATTCTTAGTTTAATTTTCATTTTTCTCAGAGCAAATTTGATTGCAATGTTGTGTTTGTCCTAGGTGTACAGAATCTCTTTCATTGATACATATATCTTTTCATGTTTGGATCCCGTTCCATATAGGTTATTACAGAATGTCGTGTAGACCTCTCTTGGTATTCGGTATGTCTTTGATGAATATATATTTTATAAGTATTAGCATATGTCTGTTAAACCCAATATCCTCCGTTATACATTCCTCACACCTTTCCATTTGGTGAACCACAGGCTTGTTTTCTGAACACGTGAGTGTCCTTCTCTGTGGAAATAGGTTCATTCCTATCAATTTTTAGATAACACCTATACGTGATATCATAGGATCTGTGTCTCTCGCTTTCTGACTGACTTCAAGTTGTGTGATTATCTGTAGCCTCATCTATGGTGCTGCAAACGGCATTGTTTCATTCTTTTCTGTGTCTAATATTGCATTGTGTACATGGACCACTTTTTCGTCCATTCATATGATGATGGACATTTTTGTTGCTTCCATGTCTTGGTTATTGTAAATACTGCTGCAATACACGATTTTCCATCCTGTGTCTTTTTGATTCTGGCTTTCACAGGTGACAGGCCCAATAGTGGGCCTTCCGGATCATATGGTGACTCAATTTTTACTTTGAAACGCACTGCCATTCTGTTCCTATTATTGGCTGTTACCAGTTTACATCCCACTTAGACCGAGAGGTTACGCTCTTCTCCACAGCTTCTTCGACATCTATTGTTTGTTGACTTTTTGCTGATGGTCATTCTGACTGGTGTGAGGTGACACCTTTGTGTAGATTGGATTTGCATGCGTCTAATAATTCCTGATGTTTTGCGTTTATCAATGTCCTTTTCATTTTTTTTTAAGATTGAGCTAAACTTACAACTTCAAATTGCCTTCTTGAAAAATTTGGCGCGTTTGGATTTTTTTGGCCATTCCCTACCCCAGGACATTTTTTGAGGGCATGAGTCATTTACAGCCCTGCAGTCCTTGTGAATCTTAGTGACCATTAGCAGTGGATTTAAAGGTGCTGTTTGAGGAAACGGCCTTAGGGTGGCAGCATTTCTACGTTGCCAACTCTGCTTGCTATGGAAAGAGAACCTTGCTGCAAGGTGTGCTTTGAGGTTGCAGATTAGAGTGGAATGTGCCAGGACAAACCCCCATAAGTTTTAGCCTCCTTAATTCTTGTTTGTGTCTTTAAGTTGTAGTTTTTCCCAGAGCCAATTGGATTTAAAAATGTCTTTTGTTCTAGGTGTAAAGAATCTTGTTCATTTACGCATATACATATATCTATTGACCTTTGTGTCCTTTTCCACGTAGGTTATTACAGAGTGTTGAGTAGACCACTCATGGTATTCCATAGGTGTTTGGGGATGATATATTTTATATGTATTAGTATATGTTTGTTAACCCCAATATCCTAATTTATCCATTCCTCACACCTTTTCTTTGGCTTAACCATAAGTTTGTCTTCTCAATCTGAGATTGTCTTTCTCTATGGAAATATGTTCCTTTTTATGAATTTTCAGATAACGTAAGTGATATCATAGGACATTTGTCTTTCGCATTCTGACTTACTTCACGTTGTGTGATTAAGTGGTGCTGTATATGCCATTCTTTTATTGTTTTCCTGGCTAATATTCCATTCTGTACATATACCACTTCTTCTTTGTCCATTCATCTGTTTATGGACCTTTTTTTGCTTCCATGTCTTGGCTATTTAAATATTGCTGCAGTGCACATTTGCCTGCCTCTGTCTTTCCGATTCTGGTGGTTTTATGTTATAGACCCAGAAGGTGCCCTGCCGCATCATATGGTAGCTGAATTTTTACCTTTTAAAGCAGCTCCATTCAGTTTTCATTAGTGCTGTTACCACTTTACATCCCACCAGCAGCTAGACGGTACACAGTTCTCTAAAACCCCTTCAGCATTAATAGATTGTAGACTTTTTGCTGATGGTCATTTGACTGGTGTGAGCGGAACCCTTTTTGGAGGTTGGATGTGCATGTGGCTAATAATTCCTTATACTGAGCTTTAGGCATGTCTTTGTTTTCTTTTCCTTTTTTTTAAAGAGTGAGTACAACTTCCCTCTTCATATTGACTTCTTGAAAAATTTGTCATGTGTCGAATATTCTTGCCTATTCCCTACCCCAGGGCATTTTTTGAGGGCAGGTGTCATTTACAGCCCTGCAGTCCTTGTGACTCTTAAGCAACCACTAGCACTGGGTTTAAAGCTGCTGTTGTGGGAAACAGCCCCAAGGCGGCAGCATTATTACGTTCTCAACTCTTGTTACTAGGGCAACAGAGTCTTCCTGGACGTCGTGTTCCTCGGTTGTAAATTAGAGTTGAATGTGCTGGGACAAGCCCCCAGAAGTTTATGTCTCCCTACTTATGTTTGTTTCCTAAATTTAATTTCTATTTCTTATTGGAGTAAATTTGATTAGAGTGTTGTGATTGTCTGGCTCTACAGAATCTGCTCAATGATTCATACGTATGTCTGTTCATCTTCGGATCCTGTTACCATGTATGTTATTACAGAATGTTGAGTAGACCTCCCTTGGTATTTGGTAGGTGTTTTGTCATTATATATTTTATATGTATTGGTGATTATATAATTCATATAGTTTATATGTTATATGTTTATATACATTTAACATACATAAGTATATGTATGCTACCCCCAGAATCCTAATTTCTCCATCCTCCCACCTTTCATTTTGGTTAACCATTAGTTTGTTTTATAAGTCTGTGTGTGTCTTTTTGTGTGGAAATATGTTCATTGGTAGCAATCTTAGGATAACATGTATAAATGATATCATAGGATATTTGTCATTCCCTTTTGATTTACTTAACGTAATATGATTATTTCTAGGCTCATCTGTAGTCCTGAAAACGGCATTGTTCGTTTTTCTTCCGAGGCTACTATTCCATTCTGTCCGTATACCACTTCTTCTTTGTCCATTTATCTGTTGATGGACATTTTGTTTGCTTGCATGTCTTGGCTCTTGTAAATATTGCTGCAGTGCATGTTTGCCTGTCTGTGCCTTTCCGATTCTGGTCTTCTTAGGGTATAGGTCCATTAAGGGATCGGCCGCATCATATGGTAGCTCAGTTTTTACGTTTTAAACGCAGCTCCATTCTGTGTTCATGATTAGCTCTTACCACTTTACATACAGCCAACTGCATAGTGGGTATGCATTTCTGCACCAAACCATCAGCATTCATTGTTTGTAGAGTCTTTACGGATGGCATTTTGAATATTGGGTGGCGAAATCTTTTTGTAGTTTGGATTTGCATCCAACCAATAGTTCCTGATATTGAGCATTTATCCATGTTCTTTTTTCAAATAACAGAGTGAGTAACACTTACCTCTTCAAACTGTTTTCTTGAAAAATTTTCCGTGTTGTGAACTTTTTTGGCCATTACCTACCCCAGGACATTTTTTGAGGACACGTGTCATTTACAGCCCTACAATTACTGTGAATCTTAAGTGACCGCTAGCCCTGTGTTCAAAGCGGCTGTTGTGGGAAACGGCCACAGGGCGGCAGCATTTCTCCATTCCCAAATCTGGTCACTAGGGCAGCAGAGCCTTCCTGAAAGTTGTGTTCCTAGGTTGTAAATTAGAAAGCAATGTGCCAGGGAAAACCCCAATAACTTTTTGTCTCATTAATTGTTGTTTGTGGTTTTAATTTTTTAAATTGGGGTAATGAGTAGAATAGTGTTTGTTCTGGGTGTACACAATCAGGTTCAATTGAACATTATATATATATATCTATTCTCGTACAGATCCTCTTCCCATTTAAATTACTATTATTTTCTTTTATAAATTTATTTTATTTATTTATTTATGTTTGGCTGAGTTGGATCTTCGTTGCTGCATGTGGGCTTTCTCTAGTTGCGGTGAGCGGGGGCTACTCTCCGTTGCGGTGCACGGGCTTCTCAATGCAGTGGTTTCTCTTGTTGTGGAGCACGGGCTCTTGGCCTGCGGGCTTCAGTAGTTGTGGTGCATGGGCTCAGTAGTTATGGCTCATGGGCTCCAGAGCATAGGCTCGTTAGTTGTGGTGCACGGGCTTAGGTGCTCTGCAGCATGTGGGATCTTCCCGAACCAGGGATTGAACCTGTGTCCCCTGCATTGGCAGGTGGTTTCTTAACCACGGTGCCACCTGGTAAACCCCCGTGTGAATTATTACAGAGCGTTCAGTAGACCTCCCTTGGTATATGGTCGGTCTTTTTGATACATGTGTTTACTATGTATTTGCATACGTATGGTAACCCTAATCTTAATGTATCCATTCCTCCCACCTTTCCCTTTAGATAACCATAGTTTGTTTTCTAAGTCTGTGAGAGTCTTTCTCTGTGGAAGTATGTTCGTATGTGTCAGTGGTTAGGTAACACCTAGGAGTGATATCACAGGTTATTTGTCGTCTGCTTTCCGACTTACCTCATGTTCTGTGATTATCTCTAGGCTCATCTATGGTGCTGCAAAGAGCAGTGTTGCATACTTTTCCATAGCGAATACTCCATTGTGTACATGGACCACTTCTTCTTTTTACATTCATGTGTTGATGGACATTTTGGTTACTTCCAAGTCTTGGCTATGCTAAATATTGGTGCAGTGCAGGATTGCCAGCCTGTGTCTTTTGGATTCTGGTCTTCTGAGGGGTTAGGCCCAGCAGTGGGCCTACTAGATCATATGGTAGTTCCATTTTTACCTTTCAACGCACCTCCATTCTATTCTCACTACTGGCTGTTTCCAGTTTACATCCGACCAGCAACCAGAGGGTACACAGATCTCTCAAAGCCCTTCAGCATTTATTGTTTGTAGACTTTTTACTGATGGCATTTTGAGTGTTGGGTGGTGATACCTTTTTGTAGTTTGGATTTGCATGCGTCTAATAATTCCCGATATTGAGCTTTTATCTACGTCCGTTTTCTTTTCTTTTTTCTTGAAGTAAAACAGAGAGACTTACCTCTTCAAATTGTTTCCTTGAAAATTTGCCATGTTCTGGAATCCTGTGGCCATTACCTGCACCAGGACATTTTTTGAGGGCAGGTGTCATTTACAGCCCTGTAGTAATTGTGAATATTACATGACCATTAGCTCTGGGTTTAAAGCTGCTGTTGCAGGAAACGGCCACAAGGAGGCAGCACTTCTATATTCCGAACTCTGGTTACTAGGGCAACAGAGCCTTCCTGGAAGTCCTGTTTGTAGGTTGTACAGTAGAGTGGAATGTGCCAGGACAAACCCCCAAAAACTATGTCTACTGATTTGTTGTTGGTATTCTTAGTTTAATTTTCATTTTTCTCAGAGCAAATTTGATTGCAATGTTGTGTTTGTCCTAGGTGTACAGAATCTCTTTCATTGATACATATATCTTTTCATGTTTGGATCCCGTTCCATATAGGTTATTACAGAATGTCGTGTAGACCTCTCTTGGTATTCGGTATGTCTTTGATGAATATATATTTTATAAGTATTAACATATGTCTGTTAAACCCAATATCCTCCGTTATACATTCCTCACACCTTTCCATTTGGTGAACCACAGGCTTGTTTTCTGAACACGTGAGTGTCCTTCTCTGTGGAAATAGGTTCATTCCTATCAATTTTTAGATAACACCTATACGTGATATCATAGGATCTGTGTCTCTCGCTTTCTGACTGACTTCAAGTTGTGTGATTATCTGTAGCCTCATCTATGGTGCTGCAAACGGCATTGTTTCATTCTTTTCTGTGTCTAATATTGCATTGTGTACATGGACCACTTTTTCGTCCATTCATATGATGATGGACATTTTTGTTGCTTCCATGTCTTGGTTATTGTAAATACTGCTGCAATACACGATTTTCCATCCTGTGTCTTTTTGATTCTGGCTTTCACAGGTGACAGGCCCAATAGTGGGCCTTCCGGATCATATGGTGACTCAATTTTTACTTTGAAACGCACTGCCATTCTGTTCCTATTATTGGCTGTTACCAGTTTACATCCCACTTAGACCGAGAGGTTACGCTCTTCTCCACAGCTTCTTCGACATCTATTGTTTGTTGACTTTTTGCTGATGGTCATTCTGACTGGTGTGAGGTGACACCTTTGTGTAGATTGGATTTGCATGCGTCTAATAATTCCTGATGTTTTGCGTTTATCAATGTCCTTTTCATTTTTTTTTAAGATTGAGCTAAACTTACAACTTCAAATTGCCTTCTTGAAAAATTTGGCGCGTTTGGATTTTTTTGGCCATTCCCTACCCCAGGACATTTTTTGAGGGCATGAGTCATTTACAGCCCTGCAGTCCTTGTGAATCTTAGTGACCATTAGCAGTGGATTTAAAGGTGCTGTTTGAGGAAACGGCCTTAGGGTGGCAGCATTTCTACGTTGCCAACTCTGCTTGCTATGGAAAGAGAACCTTGCTGCAAGGTGTGCTTTGAGGTTGCAGATTAGAGTGGAATGTGCCAGGACAAACCCCCATAAGTTTTAGCCTCCTTAATTCTTGTTTGTGTCTTTAAGTTGTAGTTTTTCCCAGAGCCAATTGGATTTAAAAATGTCTTTTGTTCTAGGTGTAAAGAATCTTGTTCATTTACGCATATACATATATCTATTGACCTTTGTGTCCTTTTCCACGTAGGTTATTACAGAGTGTTGAGTAGACCACTCATGGTATTCCATAGGTGTTTGGGGATGATATATTTTATATGTATTAGTATATGTTTGTTAACCCCAATATCCTAATTTATCCATTCCTCACACCTTTTCTTTGGCTTAACCATAAGTTTGTCTTCTCAATCTGAGATTGTCTTTCTCTATGGAAATATGTTCCTTTTTATGAATTTTCAGATAACGTAAGTGATATCATAGGACATTTGTCTTTCGCATTCTGACTTACTTCACGTTGTGTGATTAAGTGGTGCTGTATATGCCATTCTTTTATTGTTTTCCTGGCTAATATTCCATTCTGTACATATACCACTTCTTCTTTGTCCATTCATCTGTTTATGGACCTTTTTTTGCTTCCATGTCTTGGCTATTTAAATATTGCTGCAGTGCACATTTGCCTGCCTCTGTCTTTCCGATTCTGGTGGTTTTATGTTATAGACCCAGAAGGTGCCCTGCCGCATCATATGGTAGCTGAATTTTTACCTTTTAAAGCAGCTCCATTCAGTTTTCATTAGTGCTGTTACCACTTTACATCCCACCAGCAGCTAGACGGTACACAGTTCTCTAAAACCCCTTCAGCATTAATAGATTGTAGACTTTTTGCTGATGGTCATTTGACTGGTGTGAGCGGAACCCTTTTTGGAGGTTGGATGTGCATGTGGCTAATAATTCCTTATACTGAGCTTTAGGCATGTCTTTGTTTTCTTTTCCTTTTTTTAAAAGAGTGAGTACAACTTCCCTCTTCATATTGACTTCTTGAAAAATTTGTCA
Organism: Eubalaena glacialis; assembly: GCF_028564815.1. Classification (NCBI taxonomy): domain Eukaryota; kingdom Metazoa; phylum Chordata; class Mammalia; order Artiodactyla; family Balaenidae; genus Eubalaena; species Eubalaena glacialis. Next base: position 25,896 of record NW_026871154.1, read on the forward strand.
TGTGTCGAATATTCTTGCCTATTCCCTACCCCAGGGCATTTTTTGAGGGCAGGTGTCATTTACAGCCCTGCAGTCCTTGTGACTCTTAAGCAACCACTAGCACTGGGTTTAAAGCTGCTGTTGTGGGAAACAGCCCCAAGGCGGCAGCATTATTACGTTCTCAACTCTTGTTACTAGGGCAACAGAGTCTTCCTGGACGTCGTGTTCCTCGGTTGTAAATTAGAGTTGAATGTGCTGGGACAAGCCCCCAGAAGTTTATGTCTCCCTACTTATGTTTGTTTCCTAAATTTAATTTCTATTTCTTATTGGAGTAAATTTGATTAGAGTGTTGTGATTGTCTGGCTCTACAGAATCTGCTCAATGATTCATACGTATGTCTGTTCATCTTCGGATCCTGTTACCATGTATGTTATTACAGAATGTTGAGTAGACCTCCCTTGGTATTTGGTAGGTGTTTTGTCATTATATATTTTATATGTATTGGTGATTATATAATTCATATAGTTTATATGTTATATGTTTATATACATTTAACATACATAAGTATATGTATGCTACCCCCAGAATCCTAATTTCTCCATCCTCCCACCTTTCATTTTGGTTAACCATTAGTTTGTTTTATAAGTCTGTGTGTGTCTTTTTCTGTGGAAATATGTTCATTGGTAGCAATCTTAGGATAACATGTATAAATGATATCATAGGATATTTGTCATTCCCTTTTGATTTACTTAACGTAATATGATTATTTCTAGGCTCATCTGTAGTCCTGAAAACGGCATTGTTCGTTTTTCTTCCGAGGCTACTATTCCATTCTGTCCGTATACCACTTCTTCTTTGTCCATTTATCTGTTGATGGACATTTTGTTTGCTTGCATGTCTTGGCTCTTGTAAATATTGCTGCAGTGCATGTTTGCCTGTCTGTGCCTTTCCGATTCTGGTCTTCTTAGGGTATAGGTCCATTAAGGGATCGGCCGCATCATATGGTAGCTCAGTTTTTACGTTTTAAACGCAGCTCCATTCTGTGTTCATGATTAGCTCTTACCACTTTACATACAGCCAACTGCATAGTGGGTATGCATTTCTGCACCAAACCATCAGCATTCATTGTTTGTAGAGTCTTTACGGATGGCATTTTGAATATTGGGTGGCGAAATCTTTTTGTAGTTTGGATTTGCATCCAACCAATAGTTCCTGATATTGAGCATTTATCCATGTTCTTTTTTCAAATAACAGAGTGAGTAACACTTACCTCTTCAAACTGTTTTCTTGAAAAATTTTCCGTGTTGTGAACTTTTTTGGCCATTACCTACCCCAGGACATTTTTTGAGGACACGTGTCATTTACAGCCCTACAATTACTGTGAATCTTAAGTGACCGCTAGCCCTGTGTTCAAAGGTGCTGTTGTGGGAAACGGCCACAGGGCGGCAGCATTTCTCCATTCCCAAATCTGGTCACTAGGGCAGCAGAGCCTTCCTGAAAGTTGTGTTCCTAGGTTGTAAATTAGAAAGCAATGTGCCAGGGAAAACCCCAATAACTTTTTGTCTCATTAATTGTTGTTTGTGGTTTTAATTTTTTAAATTGGGGTAATGAGTAGAATAGTGTTTGTTCTGGGTGTACACAATCAGGTTCAATTGAACATTATATATATATATCTATTCTCGTACAGATCCTCTTCCCATTTAAATTACTATTATTTTCTTTTATAAATTTATTTTATTTATTTATTTATGTTTGGCTGAGTTGGATCTTCGTTGCTGCATGTGGGCTTTCTCTAGTTGCGGTGAGCGGGGGCTACTCTCCGTTGCGGTGCACGGGCTTCTCAATGCAGTGGTTTCTCTTGTTGTGGAGCACGGGCTCTTGGCCTGCGGGCTTCAGTAGTTGTGGTGCATGGGCTCAGTAGTTATGGCTCATGGGCTCCAGAGCATAGGCTCGTTAGTTGTGGTGCACGGGCTTAGGTGCTCTGCAGCATGTGGGATCTTCCCGAACCAGGGATCGAACCTGTGTCCCCTGCATTGGCAGGTGGTTTCTTAACCACGGTGCCACCTGGTAAACCCCCGTGTGAATTATTACAGAGCGTTCAGTAGACCTCCCTTGGTATATGGTCGGTCTTTTTGATACATGTGTTTACTATGTATTTGCATACGTATGGTAACCCTAATCTTAATGTATCCATTCCTCCCACCTTTCCCTTTAGATAACCATAGTTTGTTTTCTAAGTCTGTGAGAGTCTTTCTCTGTGGAAGTATGTTCGTATGTGTCAGTGGTTAGGTAACACCTAGGAGTGATATCACAGGTTATTTGTCGTCTGCTTTCCGACTTACCTCATGTTCTGTGATTATCTCTAGGCTCATCTATGGTGCTGCAAAGAGCAGTGTTGCATACTTTTCCATAGCGAATACTCCATTGTGTACATGGACCACTTCTTCTTTTTACATTCATGTGTTGATGGACATTTTGGTTACTTCCAAGTCTTGGCTATGCTAAATATTGGTGCAGTGCAGGATTGCCAGCCTGTGTCTTTTGGATTCTGGTCTTCTGAGGGGTTAGGCCCAGCAGTGGGCCTACTAGATCATATGGTAGTTCCATTTTTACCTTTCAACGCACCTCCATTCTATTCTCACTACTGGCTGTTTCCAGTTTACATCCGACCAGCAACCAGAGGGTACACAGATCTCTCAAAGCCCTTCAGCATTTATTGTTTGTAGACTTTTTACTGATGGCATTTTGAGTGTTGGGTGGTGATACCTTTTTGTAGTTTGGATTTGCATGCGTCTAATAATTCCCGATATTGAGCTTTTATCTACGTCCGTTTTCTTTTCTTTTTTCTTGAAGTAAAACAGAGAGACTTACCTCTTCAAATTGTTTCCTTGAAAATTTGCCATGTTCTGGAATCCTGTGGCCATTACCTGCACCAGGACATTTTTTGAGGGCAGGTGTCATTTACAGCCCTGTAGTAATTGTGAATATTACATGACCATTAGCTCTGGGTTTAAAGCTGCTGTTGCAGGAAACGGCCACAAGGAGGCAGCACTTCTATATTCCGAACTCTGGTTACTAGGGCAACAGAGCCTTCCTGGAAGTCCTGTTTGTAGGTTGTACAGTAGAGTGGAATGTGCCAGGACAAACCCCCAAAAACTATGTCTACTGATTTGTTGTTGGTATTCTTAGTTTAATTTTCATTTTTCTCAGAGCAAATTTGATTGCAATGTTGTGTTTGTCCTAGGTGTACAGAATCTCTTTCATTGATACATATATCTTTTCATGTTTGGATCCCGTTCCATATAGGTTATTACAGAATGTCGTGTAGACCTCTCTTGGTATTCGGTATGTCTTTGATGAATATATATTTTATAAGTATTAACATATGTCTGTTAAACCCAATATCCTCCGTTATACATTCCTCACACCTTTCCATTTGGTGAACCACAGGCTTGTTTTCTGAACACGTGAGTGTCCTTCTCTGTGGAAATAGGTTCATTCCTATCAATTTTTAGATAACACCTATACGTGATATCATAGGATCTGTGTCTCTCGCTTTCTGACTGACTTCAAGTTGTGTGATTATCTGTAGCCTCATCTATGGTGCTGCAAACGGCATTGTTTCATTCTTTTCTGTGTCTAATATTGCATTGTGTACATGGACCACTTTTTCGTCCATTCATATGATGATGGACATTTTTGTTGCTTCCATGTCTTGGTTATTGTAAATACTGCTGCAATACACGATTTTCCATCCTGTGTCTTTTTGATTCTGGCTTTCACAGGTGACAGGCCCAATAGTGGGCCTTCCGGATCATATGGTGACTCAATTTTTACTTTGAAACGCACTGCCATTCTGTTCCTATTATTGGCTGTTACCAGTTTACATCCCACTTAGACCGAGAGGTTACGCTCTTCTCCACAGCTTCTTCGACATCTATTGTTTGTTGACTTTTTGCTGATGGTCATTCTGACTGGTGTGAGGTGACACCTTTGTGTAGATTGGATTTGCATGCGTCTAATAATTCCTGATGTTTTGCGTTTATCAATGTCCTTTTCATTTTTTTTTAAGATTGAGCTAAACTTACAACTTCAAATTGCCTTCTTGAAAAATTTGGCGCGTTTGGATTTTTTTGGCCATTCCCTACCCCAGGACATTTTTTGAGGGCATGAGTCATTTACAGCCCTGCAGTCCTTGTGAATCTTAGTGACCATTAGCAGTGGATTTAAAGGTGCTGTTTGAGGAAACGGCCTTAGGGTGGCAGCATTTCTACGTTGCCAACTCTGCTTGCTATGGAAAGAGAACCTTGCTGCAAGGTGTGCTTTGAGGTTGCAGATTAGAGTGGAATGTGCCAGGACAAACCCCCATAAGTTTTAGCCTCCTTAATTCTTGTTTGTGTCTTTAAGTTGTAGTTTTTCCCAGAGCCAATTGGATTTAAAAATGTCTTTTGTTCTAGGTGTAAAGAATCTTGTTCATTTACGCATATACATATATCTATTGACCTTTGTGTCCTTTTCCACGTAGGTTATTACAGAGTGTTGAGTAGACCACTCATGGTATTCCATAGGTGTTTGGGGATGATATATTTTATATGTATTAGTATATGTTTGTTAACCCCAATATCCTAATTTATCCATTCCTCACACCTTTTCTTTGGCTTAACCATAAGTTTGTCTTCTCAATCTGAGATTGTCTTTCTCTATGGAAATATGTTCCTTTTTATGAATTTTCAGATAACGTAAGTGATATCATAGGACATTTGTCTTTCGCATTCTGACTTACTTCACGTTGTGTGATTAAGTGGTGCTGTATATGCCATTCTTTTATTGTTTTCCTGGCTAATATTCCATTCTGTACATATACCACTTCTTCTTTGTCCATTCATCTGTTTATGGACCTTTTTTTGCTTCCATGTCTTGGCTATTTAAATATTGCTGCAGTGCACATTTGCCTGCCTCTGTCTTTCCGATTCTGGTGGTTTTATGTTATAGACCCAGAAGGTGCCCTGCCGCATCATATGGTAGCTGAATTTTTACCTTTTAAAGCAGCTCCATTCAGTTTTCATTAGTGCTGTTACCACTTTACATCCCACCAGCAGCTAGACGGTACACAGTTCTCTAAAACCCCTTCAGCATTAATAGATTGTAGACTTTTTGCTGATGGTCATTTGACTGGTGTGAGCGGAACCCTTTTTGGAGGTTGGATGTGCATGTGGCTAATAATTCCTTATACTGAGCTTTAGGCATGTCTTTGTTTTCTTTTCCTTTTTTTTAAAGAGTGAGTACAACTTCCCTCTTCATATTGACTTCTTGAAAAATTTGTCATGTGTCGAATATTCTTGCCTATTCCCTACCCCAGGGCATTTTTTGAGGGCAGGTGTCATTTACAGCCCTGCAGTCCTTGTGACTCTTAAGCAACCACTAGCACTGGGTTTAAAGCTGCTGTTGTGGGAAACAGCCCCAAGGCGGCAGCATTATTACGTTCTCAACTCTTGTTACTAGGGCAACAGAGTCTTCCTGGACGTCGTGTTCCTCGGTTGTAAATTAGAGTTGAATGTGCTGGGACAAGCCCCCAGAAGTTTATGTCTCCCTACTTATGTTTGTTTCCTAAATTTAATTTCTATTTCTTATTGGAGTAAATTTGATTAGAGTGTTGTGATTGTCTGGCTCTACAGAATCTGCTCAATGATTCATACGTATGTCTGTTCATCTTCGGATCCTGTTACCATGTATGTTATTACAGAATGTTGAGTAGACCTCCCTTGGTATTTGGTAGGTGTTTTGTCATTATATATTTTATATGTATTGGTGATTATATAATTCATATAGTTTATATGTTATATGTTTATATACATTTAACATACATAAGTATATGTATGCTACCCCCAGAATCCTAATTTCTCCATCCTCCCACCTTTCATTTTGGTTAACCATTAGTTTGTTTTATAAGTCTGTGTGTGTCTTTTTGTGTGGAAATATGTTCATTGGTAGCAATCTTAGGATAACATGTATAAATGATATCATAGGATATTTGTCATTCCCTTTTGATTTACTTAACGTAATATGATTATTTCTAGGCTCATCTGTAGTCCTGAAAACGGCATTGTTCGTTTTTCTTCCGAGGCTACTATTCCATTCTGTCCGTATACCACTTCTTCTTTGTCCATTTATCTGTTGATGGACATTTTGTTTGCTTGCATGTCTTGGCTCTTGTAAATATTGCTGCAGTGCATGTTTGCCTGTCTGTGCCTTTCCGATTCTGGTCTTCTTAGGGTATAGGTCCATTAAGGGATCGGCCGCATCATATGGTAGCTCAGTTTTTACGTTTTAAACGCAGCTCCATTCTGTGTTCATGATTAGCTCTTACCACTTTACATACAGCCAACTGCATAGTGGGTATGCATTTCTGCACCAAACCATCAGCATTCATTGTTTGTAGAGTCTTTACGGATGGCATTTTGAATATTGGGTGGCGAAATCTTTTTGTAGTTTGGATTTGCATCCAACCAATATTTCCTGATATTGAGCATTTATCCATGTTCTTTTTTTCAAATAACAGAGTGAGTAACACTTACCTCTTCAAACTGTTTTCTTGAAAAATTTTCCGTGTTGTGAATTTTTTGGCCATTACCTACCCCAGGACATTTTTTGAGGACACGTGTCATTTACAGCCCTACAATTACTGTGAATCTTAAGTGACCGCTAGCCCTGTGTTCAAAGCTGCTGTTGTGGGAAACGGCCACAAGGCGGCAGCATTTCTCCATTCCCAAATCTGGTCACTAGGGCAGCAGATCCTTCCTGAAAGTTGTGTTCCTAGGTTGTAAATTAGAAAGCAATGTGCCAGGGAAAACCCCAATAACTTTTTGTCTCATTAATTGTTGTTTGTGGTTTTAATTTTTTAAATTGGGGTAATGAGTAGAATAGTGTTTGTTCTGGGTGTACACAACCAGGTTCAATTGAACATTATATATATATATCTATTCACGTACAGATCCTCTTCCCATTTAAATTACTATTATTTTCTTTTATAAATTTATTTTATTTATTTATTTATGTTTGGCTGAGTTGGATCTTCGTTGCTGCATGTGGGCTTTCTCTAGTTGCGGTGAGCGGGGGCTACTCTCCGTTGCGGTGCACGGGCTTCTCAATGCAGTGGTTTCTCTTGTTGTGGAGCACGGGCTCTTGGCCTGCGGGCTTCAGTAGTTGTGGTGCATGGGCTCAGTAGTTATGGCTCATGGGCTCCAGAGCATAGGCTCGTTAGTTGTGGTGCACGGGCTTAGGTGCTCTGCAGCATGTGGGATCTTCCCAAACCAGGGATCGAACCTGTGTCCCCTGCATTGGCAGGTGGTTTCTTAACCACGGTGCCACCTGGTAAACCCCCGTGTGAATTATTACAGAGCGTTCAGTAGACCTCCCTTGGTATATGGTCGGTCTTTTTGATACATGTGTTTACTATGTATTTGCATACGTATGGTAACCCTAATCTTAATGTATCCATTCCTCCCACCTTTCCCTTTAGATAACCATAGTTTGTTTTCTAAGTCTGTGAGAGTCTTTCTCTGTGGAAGTATGTTCGTATGTGTCAGTGGTTAGGTAACACCTAGGAGTGATATCACAGGTTATTTGTCGTCTGCTTTCCGACTTACCTCATGTTCTGTGATTATCTCTAGGCTCATCTATGGTGCTGCAAAGAGCAGTGTTGCATACTTTTCCATAGCGAATACTCCATTGTGTACATGGACCACTTCTTCTTTTTACATTCATCTGTTGATGGACATTTTGGTTACTTCCAAGTCTTGGCTATGCTAAATATTGGTGCAGTGCAGGATTGCCAGCCTGTGTCTTTTGGATTCTGGTCTTCTGAGGGGTTAGGCCCAGCAGTGGGCCTACTAGATCATATGGTAGTTCCATTTTTACCTTTCAATGCACCTCCATTCTATTCTCACTACTGGCTGTTTCCAGTTTACATCCGACCAGCAACCAGAGGGTACACAGATCTCTCAAAGCCCTTCAGCATTTATTGTTTGTAGACTTTTTACTGATGGCATTTTGAGTGTTGGGTGGTGATACCTTTTTGTAGTTTGGATTTGCATGCATCTAATAATTCCCGATATTGAGCTTTTATCTACGTCCGTTTTCTTTTCTTTTTTCTTGAAGTAAAACAGAGAGACTTACCTCTTCAAATTGTTTCCTTGAAAATTTGCCATGTTCTGGAATCCTGTGGCCATTACCTGCACCAGGACATTTTTTGAGGGCAGGTGTCATTTACAGCCCTGTAGTAATTGTGAATATTACATGACCATTAGCTCTGGGTTTAAAGCTGCTGTTGCAGGAAACGGCCACAAGGAGGCAGCATTTCTATATTCCGAACTCTGGTTACTAGGGCAACAGAGCCTTCCTGGAAGTCCTGTTTGTAGGTTGTACAGTAGAGTGGAATGTGCCAGGACAAACCCCCAAAAACTATGTCTACTGATTTGTTGTTGGTATTCTTAGTTTAATTTTCATTTTTCTCAGAGCAAATTTGATTGCAATGTTGTGTTTGTCCTAGGTGTACAGAATCTCTTTCATTGATACATATATCTTTTCATGTTTGGATCCCGTTCCATATAGGTTATTACAGAATGTCGTGTAGACCTCTCTTGGTATTCGGTATGTCTTTGATGAATATATATTTTATAAGTATTAGCATATGTCTGTTAAACCCAATATCCTCCGTTATACATTCCTCACACCTTTCCATTTGGTGAACCACAGGCTTGTTTTCTGAACACGTGAGTGTCCTTCTCTGTGGAAATAGGTTCATTCCTATCAATTTTTAGATAACACCTATACGTGATATCATAGGATCTGTGTCTCTCGCTTTCTGACTGACTTCAAGTTGTGTGATTATCTGTAGCCTCATCTATGGTGCTGCAAACGGCATTGTTTCATTCTTTTCTGTGTCTAATATTGCATTGTGTACATGGACCACTTTTTCGTCCATTCATATGATGATGGACATTTTTGTTGCTTCCATGTCTTGGTTATTGTAAACACTGCTGCAATACACGATTTTCCATCCTGTGTCTTTTTGATTCTGGCTTTCACAGGTGACAGGCCCAATAGTGGGCCTTCCGGATCATATGGTGACTCAATTTTTACTTTGAAACGCACTGCCATTCTGTTCCTATTATTGGCTGTTACCAGTTTACATCCCACTTAGACCGAGAGGTTACACTCTTCTCCACAGCTTCTTCGACATCTATTGTTTGTTGACTTTTTGCTGATGGTCATTCTGACTGGTGTGAGGTGACACCTTTGTGTAGATTGGATTTGCATGCGTCTAATAATTCCTGATGTTTTGCGTTTATCAATGTCCTTTTCATTTTTTTTTAAGATTGAGCTAAACTTACAACTTCAAATTGCCTTCTTGAAAAATTTGGCGCGTTTGGATTTTTTTGGCCATTCCCTACCCCAGGACATTTTTTGAGGGCATGAGTCATTTACAGCCCTGCAGTCCTTGTGAATCTTAGTGACCATTAGCAGTGGATTTAAAGGTGCTGTTTGAGGAAACGGCCTTAGTGTGGCAGCATTTCTACGTTGCCAACTCTGCTTGCTATGGAAAGAGAACCTTGCTGCAAGGTGTGCTTTGAGGTTGCAGATTAGAGTGGAATGTGCCAGGACAAACCCCCATAAGTTTTAGCCTCCTTAATTCTTGTTTGTGTCTTTAAGTTGTAGTTTTTCCCAGAGCCAATTGGATTTAAAAATGTCTTTTGTTCTAGGTGTAAAGAATCTTGTTCATTTACGCATATACATATATCTATTGACCTTTGTGTCCTTTTCCACGTAGGTTATTACAGAGTGTTGAGTAGACCACTCATGGTATTCCATAGGTGTTTGGGGATGATATATTTTATATGTATTAGTATATGTTTGTTAACCCCAATATCCTAATTTATGCATTCCTCACACCTTTTCTTTGGCTTAACCATAAGTTTGTCTTCTCAATCTGAGATTGTCTTTCTCTGTGGAAATATGTTCCTTTTTATGAATTTTCAGATAACGTAAGTGATATCATAGGACATTTGTCTTTCGCATTCTGACTTACTTCACGTTGTGTGATTAAGTGGTGCTGTATATGCCATTCTTTTATTGTTTTCTTGGCTAATATTCCATTCTGTACATATACCACTTCTTCTTTGTCCATTCATCTGTTTATAGACCTTTTTTTGCTTCCATGTCTTGGCTATTTAAATATTGCTGCAGTGCACATTTGCCTGCCTCTGTCTTTCCGATTCTGGTGGTTTTAGGTTATAGACCCAGAAGGTGCCCTGCCGCATCATATGGTAGCTGAATTTTTACCTTTTAAAGCAGCTCCATTCAGTTTTCATTAGTGCTGTTACCACTTTACATCCCACCAGCAGCTAGACGGTACACAGTTCTCTAAAACCCCTTCAGCATTAATAGATTGTAGACTTTTTGCTGATGGTCATTTGACTGGTGTGAGCGGAACCCTTTTTGGAGGTTGGATGTGCATGTGGCTAATAATTCCTTATACTGAGCTTTAGGCATGTCTTTGTTTTCTTTTCCTTTTTTTTAAAGAGTGAGTACAACTTCCCTCTTCATATTGACTTCTTGAAAAATTTGTCATGTGTCGAATATTCTTGCCTATTCCCTACCCCAGGGCATTTTTTGAGGGCAGGTGTCATTTACAGCCCTGCAGTCCTTGTGACTCTTAAGCAACCACTAGCACTGGGTTTAAAGCTGCTGTTGTGGGAAACAGCCCCAAGGCGGCAGCATTATTACGTTCTCAACTCTTGTTACTAGGGCAACAGAGTCTTCCTGGACGTCGTGTTCCTCGGTTGTAAATTAGAGTTGAATGTGCTGGGACAAGCCCCCAGAAGTTTATGTCTCCCTACTTATGTTTGTTTCCTAAATTTAATTTCTATTTCTTATTGGAGTAAATTTGATTAGAGTGTTGTGATTGTCTGGCTCTACAGAATCTGCTCAATGATTCATCCATATGTCTGTTCATCTTCGGATCCTGTTACCATGTATGTTATTACAGAATGTTGAGTAGACCTCCCTTGGTATTTGGTAGGTGTTTTGTCATTATATATTTTATATGTATTGGTGATTATATAATTCATATAGTTTATATGTTATATGTTTATATACATTTAACATACATAAGTATATGTATGCTACCCCCAGAATCCTAATTTCTCCATCCTCCCACCTTTCATTTTGGTTAACCATTAGTTTGTTTTATAAGTCTGTGTGTGTCTTTTTCTGTGGAAATATGTTCATTGGTAGCAATCTTAGGATAACATGTATAAATGATATCATAGGATATTTGTCATTCCCTTTTGATTTACTTAACGTAATATGATTATTTCTAGGCTCATCTGTAGTCCTGAAAACGGCATTGTTCGTTTTTCTTCCGAGGCTACTATTCCATTCTGTCCGTATACCACTTCTTCTTTGTCCATTTATCTGTTGATGGACATTTTGTTTGCTTGCATGTCTTGGCTCTTGTAAATATTGCTGCAGTGCATGTTTGCCTGTCTGTGCCTTTCCGATTCTGGTCTTCTTAGGGTATAGGTCCATTAAGGGATCGGCCGCATCATATGGTAGCTCAGTTTTTACGTTTTAAACGCAGCTCCATTCTGTGTTCATGATTAGCTCTTACCACTTTACATACAGCCAACTGCATAGTGGGTATGCATTTCTGCACCAAACCATCAGCATTCATTGTTTGTAGAGTCTTTACGGATGGCATTTTGAATATTGGGTGGCGAAATCTTTTTGTAGTTTGGATTTGCATCCAACCAATATTTCCTGATATTGAGCATTTATCCATGTTCTTTTTTTCAAATAACAGAGTGAGTAACACTTACCTCTTCAAACTGTTTTCTTGAAAAATTTTCCGTGTTGTGAACTTTTTTGGCCATTACCTACCCCAGGACATTTTTTGAGGACACGTGTCATTTACAGCCCTACAATTACTGTGAATCTTAAGTGACCGCTAGCCCTGTGTTCAAAGCTGCTGTTGTGGGAAACGGCCACAAGGCGGCAGCATTTCTCCATTCCCAAATCTGGTCACTAGGGCAGCAGAGCCTTCCTGAAAGTTGTGTTCCTAGGTTGTAAATTAGAAAGCAATGTGCCAGGGAAAACCCCAATAACTTTTTGTCTCATTAATTGTTGTTTGTGGTTTTAATTTTTTAAATTGGGGTAATGAGTAGAATAGTGTTTGTTCTGGGTGTACACAACCAGGTTCAATTGAACATTATATATATATATCTATTCACGTACAGATCCTCTTCCCATTTAAATTACTATTATTTTCTTTTATAAATTTATTTTATTTATTTATTTATGTTTGGCTGAGTTGGATCTTCGTTGCTGCATGTGGGCTTTCTCTAGTTGCGGTGAGCGGGGGCTACTCTCCGTTGCGGTGCACGGGCTTCTCAATGCAGTGGTTTCTCTTGTTGTGGAGCACGGGCTCTTGGCCTGCGGGCTTCAGTAGTTGTGGTGCATGGGCTCAGTAGTTATGGCTCATGGGCTCCAGAGCATAGGCTCGTTAGTTGTGGTGCACGGGCTTAGGTGCTCTGCAGCATGTGGGATCTTCCCGAACCAGGGATCGAACCTGTGTCCCCTGCATTGGCAGGTGGTTTCTTAACCACGGTGCCACCTGGTAAACCCCCGTGTGAATTATTACAGAGCGTTCAGTAGACCTCCCTTGGTATATGGTCGGTCTTTTTGATACATGTGTTTACTATGTATTTGCATACGTATGGTAACCCTAATCTTAATGTATCCATTCCTCCCACCTTTCCCTTTAGATAACCATAGTTTGTTTTCTAAGTCTGTGAGAGTCTTTCTCTGTGGAAGTATGTTCGTATGTGTCAGTGGTTAGGTAACACCTAGGAGTGATATCACAGGTTATTTGTCGTCTGCTTTCCGACTTACCTCATGTTCTGTGATTATCTCTAGGCTCATCTATGGTGCTGCAAAGAGCAGTGTTGCATACTTTTCCATAGCGAATACTCCATTGTGTACATGGACCACTTCTTCTTTTTACATTCATCTGTTGATGGACATTTTGGTTACTTCCAAGTCTTGGCTATGCTAAATATTGGTGCAGTGCAGGATTGCCAGCCTGTGTCTTTTGGATTCTGGTCTTCTGAGGGGTTAGGCCCAGCAGTGGGCCTACTAGATCATATGGTAGTTCCATTTTTACCTTTCAACGCACCTCCATTCTATTCTCACTACTGGCTGTTTCCAGTTTACATCCGACCAGCAACCAGAGGGTACACAGATCTCTCAAAGCCCTTCAGCATTTATTGTTTGTAGACTTTTTACTGATGGCATTTTGAGTGTTGGGTGGTGATACCTTTTTGTAGTTTGGATTTGCATGCGTCTAATAATTCCCGATATTGAGCTTTTATCTACGTCCGTTTTCTTTTCTTTTTTCTTGAAGTAAAACAGAGAGACTTACCTCTTCAAATTGTTTCCTTGAAAATTTGCCATGTTCTGGAATCCTGTGGCCATTACCTGCACCAGGACATTTTTTGAGGGCAGGTGTCATTTACAGCCCTGTAGTAATTGTGAATATTACATGACCATTAGCTCTGGGTTTAAAGCTGCTGTTGCAGGAAACGGCCACAAGGAGGCAGCATTTCTATATTCCGAACTCTGGTTACTAGGGCAACAGAGCCTTCCTGGAAGTCCTGTTTGTAGGTTGTACAGTAGAGTGGAATGTGCCAGGACAAACCCCCAAAAACTATGTCTACTGATTTGTTGTTGGTATTCTTAGTTTAATTTTCATTTTTCTCAGAGCAAATTTGATTGCAATGTTGTGTTTGTCCTAGGTGTACAGAATCTCTTTCATTGATACATATATCTTTTCATGTTTGGATCCCGTTCCATATAGGTTATTACAGAATGTCGTGTAGACCTCTCTTGGTATTCGGTATGTCTTTGATGAATATATATTTTATAAGAATTAGCATATGTCTGTTAAACCCAATATCCTCCGTTATACATTCCTCACACCTTTCCATTTGGTGAACCACAGGCTTGTTTTCTGAACACGTGAGTGTCCTTCTCTGTGGAAATAGGTTCATTCCTATCAATTTTTAGATAACACCTATACGTGATATCATAGGATCTGTGTCTCTCGCTTTCTGACTGACTTCAAGTTGTGTGATTATCTGTAGCCTCATCTATGGTGCTGCAAACGGCATTGTTTCATTCTTTTCTGTGTCTAATATTGCATTGTGTACATGGACCACTTTTTCGTCCATTCATATGATGATGGACATTTTTGTTGCTTCCATGTCTTGGTTATTGTAAACACTGCTGCAATACACGATTTTCCATCCTGTGTCTTTTTGATTCTGGCTTTCACAGGTGACAGGCCCAATAGTGGGCCTTCCGGATCATATGGTGACTCAATTTTTACTTTGAAACGCACTGCCATTCTGTTCCTATTATTGGCTGTTACCAGTTTACATCCCACTTAGACCGAGAGGTTACGCTCTTCTCCACAGCTTCTTCGACATCTATTGTTTGTTGACTTTTTGCTGGTGGTCATTCTGACTGGTGTGAGGTGACACCTTTGTGTAGATTGGATTTGCATGCGTCTAATAATTCCTGATGTTTTGCGTTTATCAATGTCCTTTTCATTTTTTTTTAAGATTGAGCTAAACTTACAACTTCAAATTGCCTTCTTGAAAAATTTGGCGCGTTTGGATTTTTTTGGCCATTCCCTACCCCAGGACATTTTTTGAGGGCATGAGTCATTTACAGCCCTGCAGTCCTTGTGAATCTTAGTGACCATTAGCAGTGGATTTAAAGGTGCTGTTTGAGGAAACGGCCTTAGTGTGGCAGCATTTCTACGTTGCCAACTCTGCTTGCTATGGAAAGAGAACCTTGCTGCAAGGTGTGCTTTGAGGTTGCAGATTAGAGTGGAATGTGCCAGGACAAACCCCCATAAGTTTTAGCCTCCTTAATTCTTGTTTGTGTCTTTAAGTTGTAGTTTTTCCCAGAGCCAATTGGATTTAAAAATGTCTTTTGTTCTAGGTGTAAAGAATCTTGTTCATTTACGCATATACATATATCTATTGACCTTTGTGTCCTTTTCCACGTAGGTTATTACAGAGTGTTGAGTAGACCACTCATGGTATTCCATAGGTGTTTGGGGATGATATATTTTATATGTATTAGTATATGTTTGTTAACCCCAATATCCTAATTTATGCATTCCTCACACCTTTTCTTTGGCTTAACCATAAGTTTGTCTTCTCAATCTGAGATTGTCTTTCTCTGTGGAAATATGTTCCTTTTTATGAATTTTCAGATAACGTAAGTGATATCATAGGACATTTGTCTTTCGCATTCTGACTTACTTCACGTTGTGTGATTAAGTGGTGCTGTATATGCCATTCTTTTATTGTTTTCCTGGCTAATATTCCATTCTGTACATATACCACTTCTTCTTTGTCCATTCATCTGTTTATAGACCTTTTTTTGCTTCCATGTCTTGGCTATTTAAATATTGCTGCAGTGCACATTTGCCTGCCTCTGTCTTTCCGATTCTGGTGGTTTTAGGTTATAGACCCAGAAGGTGCCCTGCCGCATCATATGGTAGCTGAATTTTTACCTTTTAAAGCAGCTCCATTCAGTTTTCATTAGTGCTGTTACCACTTTACATCCCACCAGCAGCTAGACGGTACACAGTTCTCTAAAACCCCTTCAGCATTAATAGATTGTAGACTTTTTGCTGATGGTCATTTGACTGGTGTGAGCGGAACCCTTTTTGGAGGTTGGATGTGCATGTGGCTAATAATTCCTTATACTGAGCTTTAGGCATGTCTTTGTTTTCTTTTCCTTTTTTTTAAAGAGTGAGTACAACTTCCCTCTTCATATTGACTTCTTGAAAAATTTGTCATGTGTCGAATATTCTTGCCTATTCCCTACCCCAGGGCATTTTTTGAGGGCAGGTGTCATTTACAGCCCTGCAGTCCTTGTGACTCTTAAGCAACCACTAGCACTGGGTTTAAAGCTGCTGTTGTGGGAAACAGCCCCAAGGCGGCAGCATTATTACGTTCTCAACTCTTGTTACTAGGGCAACAGAGTCTTCCTGGACGTCGTGTTCCTCGGTTGTAAATTAGAGTTGAATGTGCTGGGACAAGCCCCCAGAAGTTTATGTCTCCCTACTTATGTTTCTTTTTGAAATTTAATTTCTATTTCTTATTGGAGTAAATTTGATTATAGTGTTGTGATTGTCTGGCTCTACAGAATCTGCTCAATGATTCATCGATATGTGTGTTCATCTTCGGATCCTGTTACCATGTATGTTATTACAGAATGTTGAGTAGACCTCCCTTGGTATTTGGTAGGTGTTTTGTCATTATATATTTTATATGTATTGGTGATTATATAATTCATATAGTTTATATGTTATATGTTTATATACATTTAACATACATAAGTATATGTATGCTACCCCCAGAATCCTAATTTATCCATCGTCCCACCTTTCATTTTGGTTAACCATTAGTTTGTTTCATAAGTCTGTGTGTGTCTTTTTCTGTGGAAATATGTTCATTGGTAGCCATCTTAGGATAACATGTATAAATGATATCATAGGATATTTGTCATTCCCTTTTGATTTACTTAACGTAATATGATTATTTCTAGGCTCATCTGTAGTCCTGAAAACGGCATTGTTCGTTTTTCTTCCGAGGCTACTATTCCATTCTGTCCGTATACCACTTCTTCTTTGTCCATTTATCTGTTGATGGACATTTTGTTTGCTTGCATGTCTTGGCTCTTGTAAATATTGCTGCAGTGCATGTTTGCCTGTCTGTGCCTTTCCGATTCTGGTCTTCTTAGGGTATAGGTCCATTAAGGGATCGGCCGCATCATATGGTAGCTCAGGTTTTACGTTTTAAACGCAGCTCCATTCTGTTCTCATGATTAGCTCTTACCACTTTACATACAGCCAACTGCATAGTGGGTATGCATTTCTGCACCAAACCATCAGCATTCATTGTTTGTAGTGTCTTTACGGATGGCATTTTGAATATTGGGTGGCGAAATCTTTTTGTAGTTTGGATTTGCATCCAACCAATAGTTCCTGATATTGAGCATTTATCCATGTTCTTTTTTTCAAATAACAGAGTGAGTAACACTTACCTCTTCAAACTGTTTTCTTGAAAAATTTTCCGTGTTGTGAACTTTTTTGGCCATTACCTACCCCAGGACATTTTTTGAGGACACGTGTCATTTACAGCCCTACAATTACTGTGAATCTTAAGTGACCGCTAGCCCTGTGTTCAAAGCTGCTGTTGTGGGAAACGGCCACAAGGCGGCAGCATTTCTCCATTCCCAAATCTGGTCACTAGGGCAGCAGAGCCTTCCTGAAAGTTGTGTTCCTAGGTTGTAAATTAGAAAGCAATGTGCCAGGGAAAACCCCAATAACTTTTTGTCTCATTAATTGTTGTTTGTGGTTTTAATTTTTTAAATTGGGATAATGAGTAGAATAGTGTTTGTTCTGGGTGTACACAATCAGGTTCAATTGAACATTATATATATATATATCTATTCACGTACAGATCCTCTTCCCATTTAAATTACTATTATTTTCTTTTATAAATTTATTTTATTTATTTATTTATGTTTGGCTGAGTTGGATCTTCGTTGC
This sequence comes from Eubalaena glacialis, assembly GCF_028564815.1. Taxonomy (NCBI): domain Eukaryota; kingdom Metazoa; phylum Chordata; class Mammalia; order Artiodactyla; family Balaenidae; genus Eubalaena; species Eubalaena glacialis. The sequence continues at coordinate 43,567 of NW_026871154.1, forward strand.
TGCATGTGGGCTTTCTCTAGTTGCGGTGAGCGGGGGCTACTCTCCGTTGCGGTGCACGGGCTTCTCAATGCAGTGGTTTCTCTTGTTGTGGAGCACGGGCTCTTGGCCTGCGGGCTTCAGTAGTTGTGGTGCATGGGCTCAGTAGTTATGGCTCATGGGCTCCAGAGCATAGGCTCGTTAGTTGTGGTGCACGGGCTTAGGTGCTCTGCAGCATGTGGGATCTTCCCGAACCAGGGATCGAACCTGTGTCCCCTGCATTGGCAGGTGGTTTCTTAACCACGGTGCGACCTGGTAAACCCCCGTGTGAATTATTACAGAGCGTTCAGTAGACCTCCCTTGGTATATGGTCGGTCTTTTTGATACATGTGTTTACTGTGTATTTGCATACGTATGGTAACCCTAATCTTAATGTAACCATTCCTCCCACCTTTCCCTTTAGATAACCATAGTTTGTTTTCTAAGTCTGTGAGAGTCTTTCTCTGTGGAAATATGTTCGTATGTGTCAGTGGTTAGGTAACACCTAGGGGTGATATCACAGGTTATTTGTCGTCTGCTTTCCGACTTACCTCATGTTCTGTGATTATCTCTAGGCTCATCTATGGTGCTGCAAAGAGCAGTGTTGCATACTTTTCCATAGCGAATATTCCATTGTGTACATGGACCACTTCTTCTTTTTACATTCATCTGTTGATGGACATTTTGGTTACTTCCAAGTCTTGGCTATGCTAAATATTGGTGCAGTGCAGGATTGCCAGCCTGTGTCTTTTGGATTCTGGTCTTCTGAGGGGTTAGGCCCAGCAGTGGGCCTACTAGATCATATGGTAGTTCCATTTTTACCTTTCAACGCACCTCCATTCTATTCTCACTACTGGCTGTTTCCAGTTTACATCCGACCAGCAACCAGAGGGTACACAGATCTCTCAAAGCCCTTCAGCATTTATTGTTTGTAGACTTTTTACTGATGGCATTTTGAGTGTTGTGTGGTGATACCTTTTTGTAGTTTGGATTTGCATGCGTCTAATAATTCCCGATATTGAGCTTTTATCTACGTCCGTTTTCTTTTTTCTTGAAGTAAAACAGAGAGACTTACCTCTTCAAATTGTTTCCTTGAAAATTTGCCATGTTCTGGATTCCTGTGGCCATTACCTGCACCAGGACATTTTTTGAGGGCAGGTGTCATTTACAGCCCTGTAGTAATTGTGAATATTACATGACCATTAGCTCTGGGTTTAAAGCTGCTGTTGCAGGAAACGGCCACAAGGAGGCAGCATTTCTATATTCCGAACTCTGGTTACTAGGGCAACAGAGCCTTCCTGGAAGTCCTGTTTGTAGGTTGTACAGTAGAGTGGAATGTGCCAGGACAAACCCCCAAAAACTATGTCTACTTATTTTTTGTTGGTATTCTTAGTTTAATTTTCATTTTTCTCAGAGCAAATTTGATTGCAATGTTGTGTTTGTCCTAGGTGTACAGAATCTCTTTCATTGATACATATATCTTTTCATGTTTGGATCCCGTTCCATATAGGTTATTACAGAATGTTGTGTAGACCTCTCTTGGTGTTCAGTATGTCTTTGATGAATATATATTTTATAAGTATGAGCATATGTCTGTTAAACCCAATATCCTCCGTTATACATTCCTCACACCTTTCCATTTGCTGAACCACAGGCTTGTTTTCTGAACACGTGAGTGTCCTTCTCTGTGGAAATAGGTTCATTCCTATCAATTTTTAGATAACACCTATACGTGATATCATAGGATCTGTGTCTCTCACTTTCTGACTGACTTCAAGTTGTGTGATTATCTGTAGCCTCATCTATGGTGCTGCAAACGGCATTGTTTCATTCTTTTCTGTGTCTAATATTGCATTGTGTACATGGACCACTTTTTCGTCCATTCATATGATGATGGACATTTTTGTTGCTTCCATGTCTTGGTTATTGTAAATACTGCTACAATACACGATTTTCCATCCTGTGTCTTTTTGATTCTGGCTTTCACAGGTGACAGGCCCAATAGTGGGCCTTCCGGATCATATGGTGACTCAATTTTTACTTTGAAACGCACTGCCATTCTGTTCCTATTATTGGCTGTTACCAGTTTACATCCCACTTAGACCGAGAGGTTACGCTCTTCTCCACAGCTTCTTCGACATCTATTGTTTGTTGACTTTTTGCTGATGGTCATTCTGACTGGTGTGAGGTGACACCTTTGTGTAGATTGGATTTGCATGCGTCTAATAATTCCTGATGTTTTGCGTTTATCAATGTCCTTTTCATTTTTTTTTAAGATTGAGCTAAACTTACAACTTCAAATTGCCTTCTTGAAAAATTTGGCGCGTTTGGATTTTTTTGGCCATTCCCTACCCCAGGACATTTTTTGAGGGCATGAGTCATTTACAGCCCTGCAGTCCTTGTGAATCTTAGTGACCATTAGCAGTGGATTTAAAGGTGCTGTTTGAGGAAACGGCCTTAGTGTGGCAGCATTTCTACGTTGCCAACTCTGCTTGCTATGGAAAGAGAACCTTGCTGCAAGGTGTGCTTTGAGGTTGCAGATTAGAGTGGAATGTGCCAGGACAAACCCCCATAAGTTTTAGCCTCCTTAATTCTTGTTTGTGTCTTTAAGTTGTAGTTTTTCCCAGAGCCAATTGGATTTAAAAATGTCTTTTGTTCTAGGTGTAAAGAATCTTGTTCATTTACGCATATACATATATCTATTGACCTTTGTGTCCTTTTCCATGTAGGTTATTACAGAGTGTTGAGTAGACCACTCATGGTATTCCATAGGTGTTTGGGGATGATATATTTTATATGTATTAGTATATGTTTGTTAACCCCAATATCCTAATTTATCCATTCCTCACACCTTTTCTTTGGCTTAACCATAAGTTTGTCTTCTCGATCTGAGATTGTCTTTCTCTGTGGAAATATGTTCCTTTTTATGAATTTTCAGATAACGTAAGTGATATCATAGGACATTTGTCTTTCGCATTCTGACTTACTTCACGTTGTGTGATTAAGTGGTGCTGTATATGCCATTCTTTTATTGTTTTCCTGGCTAATATTCCATTCTGTACATATACCACTTCTTCTTTGTCCATTCATCTGTTTATAGACCTTTTTTTGCTTCCATGTCTTGGCTATTTAAATATTGCTGCAGTGCACATTTGCCTGCCTCTGTCTTTCCGATTCTGGTGGTTTTATGTTATAGACCCAGAAGGTGCCCTGCCGCATCATATGGTAGCTGAATTTTTACCTTTTAAAGCAGCTCCATTCAGTTTTCATTAGTACTGTTACCACTTTACATCCCACCAGCAGCTAGACGGTACACAGTTCTCTAAAACCCCTTCAGCATTAATAGATTGTAGACTTTTTGCTGATGGTCATTTGACTGGTGTGAGCGGAACCCTTTTTGGAGGTTGGATGTGCATGTGGCTAATAATTCCTTATACTGAGCTTTAGGCATGTCTTTGTTTCCTTTTCCTTTTTTTTAAAGAGTGAGTACAACTTCCCTCTTCATATTGACTTCTTGAAAAATTTGTCATGTGTCGAATATTCTTGCCTATTCCCTACCCCAGGGCATTTTTTGAGGGCAGGTGTCATTTACAGCCCTGCAGTCCTTGTGACTCTTAAGCAACCACTAGCACTGGGTTTAAAGCTGCTGTTGTGGGAAACAGCCCCAAGGCGGCAGCATTATTACGTTCTCAACTCTTGTTACTAGGGCAACAGAGTCTTCCTGGACGTCGTGTTCCTCGGTTGTAAATTAGAGTTGAATGTGCTGGGACAAGCCCCCAGAAGTTTATGTCTCCCTACTTATGTTTGTTTCCTAAATTTAATTTCTATTTCTTATTGGAGTAAATTTGATTAGAGTGTTGTGATTGTCTGGCTCTACAGAATCTGCTCAATGATTCATCCATATGTCTGTTCATCTTCGGATCCTGTTACCATGTATGTTATTACAGAATGTTGAGTAGACCTCCCTTGGTATTTGGTAGGTGTCTTGTCATTATATATTTTATATGTATTGGTGATTATATAATTCATATAGTTTATATGTTATATGTTTATATACATTTAACATACATAAGTATATGTATGCTACCCCCAGAATCCTAATTTATCCATCGTCCCACCTTTCATTTTGGTTAACCATTAGTTTGTTTCATAAGTCTGTGTGTGTCTTTTTCTGTGGAAATATGTTCATTGGTAGCCATCTTAGGATAACATGTATAAATGATATCATAGGATATTTGTCATTCCCTTTTGATTTAGTTAACGTAATATGATTATTTCTAGGCTCATCTGTAGTCCTGAAAACGGCATTGTTCGTTTTTCTTCCGAGGCTAGTATTCCATTCTGTCCGTATAGCACTTCTTCTTTGTCCATTTATCTGTTGATGGACATTTTGTTTGCTTGCATGTCTTGGCTCTTGTAAATATTGCTGCAGTGCATGTTTGCCTGTCTGTGCCTTTCCAATTCTGGTCTTCTTAGGGTATGGCTCCATTAAGGGATCGGCCGCATCATATAGTAGCTCAGTTTTTACGTTTTAAACGCAGCTCCATTCTGTTCTCATGATTAGCTCTTACCACTTTACATACAGCCAACTGCATAGTGGGTATGCATTTCAGCACCAAACCATCAGCATTCATTGTTTGTAGAGTCTTTACGGATGGCATTTTGAATATTGGGTGGCGAAATCTTTTTGTAGTTTGGATTTGCATCCAACCAATAGTTCCTGATATTGAGCATTTATCCATGTTCTTTTTTTCAAATAACAGAGTGGGTAACACTTACCTCTTCAAACTGTTTTCTTGAAAAATTTTCCGTGTTGTGAACTTTTTTGGCCATTACCTACCCCAGGACATTTTTTGAGGACACGTGTCATTTACAGCCCTACAATTACTGTGAATCTCAAGTGACCGCTAGCCCTGTGTTCAAAGCTGCTGTTGTGGGAAACGGCCACAAGGCGGCAGCATTTCTCCATTCCCAAATCTGGTCACTAGGGCAGCAGAGCCTTCCTGAAAGTTGTGTTCCTAGGTTGTAAATTAGAAAGCAATGTGCCAGGGAAAACCCCAATAACTTTTTGTCTCATTAATTGTTGTTTGTGGTTTTAATTTTTTAAATTGGGGTAATGAGTAGAATAGTGTTTGTTCTGGGTGTACACAATCAGGTTGAATTGAACATTATATATATATATCTATTCACGTACAGATCCTCTTCCCATTTAAATTACTATTATTTTCTTTTATAAATTTATTTTATTTATTTATTTATGTTTGGCTGAGTTGGATCTTCGTTGCTGCATGTGGGCTTTCTCTACTTGCGGTGAGCGGGGGCTACTCTCCGTTGTGGTGCACGGGCTTCTCAATGCAGTGGTTTCTCTTGTTGTGGAGCACGGGCTCTTGGCCTGCGGGCTTCAGTAGTTGTGGTGCATGGGCTCAGTAGTTATGGCTTATGGGCTCCAGAGCATAGGCTCGTTAGTTGTGGTGCACGGGCTTAGGTGCTCTGCAGCATGTGGGATCTTCCCGAACCAGGGATCGAAACTGTGTCCCCTGCATTGGCAGGTGGTTTTTTAACCACGGTGCCACCTGGTAAACCCCCGTGTGAATTATTACAGAGCGTTCAGTAGACCTCCCTTGGTATATGGTCGGTCTTTTTGATACATGTGTTTACTATGTATTTGCATACGTATGGTAACCCTAATCTTAATGTATCCATTCCTCCCACCTTTCCCTTTAGATAACCATAGTTTGTTTTCTAAGTCTGTGAGAGTCTTTCTCTGTGGAAGTATGTTCGTATGTGTCAGTGGTTAGGTAACACCTAGGAGTGATATCACAGGTTATTTGTCGTCTGCTTTCCGACTTACCTCATGTTCTGTGATTATCTCTAGGCTCATCTATGGTGCTGCAAAGAGCAGTGTTGCATACTTTTCCATAGCGAATACTCCATTGTGTACATGGACCACTTCTTCTTTTTACATTCATCTGTTGATGGACATTTTGGTTACTTCCAAGTCTTGGCTATGCTAAATATTGGTGCAGTGCAGGATTGCCAGCCTGTGTCTTTTGGATTCTGGTCTTCTGAGGGGTTAGGCCCAGCAGTGGGCCTACTAGATCATATGGTAGTTCCATTTTTACCTTTCAACGCACCTCCATTCTATTCTCACTACTGGCTGTTTCCAGTTTACATCCGACCAGCAACCAGAGGGTACACAGATCTCTCAAAGCCCTTCAGCATTTATTGTTTGTAGACTTTTTACTGATGGCATTTTGAGTGTTGGGTGGTGATACCTTTTTGTAGTTTGGATTTGCATGCGTCTAATAATTCCCGATATTGAGCTTTTATCTACGTCCGTTTTCTTTTCTTTTTTCTTGAAGTAAAACAGAGAGACTTGCCTCTTCAAATTGTTTCCTTGAAAATTTGCCATGTTCTGGATTCCTGTGGCCATTACCTGCACCAGGACATTTTTTGAGGGCAGGTGTCATTTACAGCCCTGTAGTAATTGTGAATATTACATGACCATTAGCTCTGGGTTTAAAGCTGCTGTTGCAGGAAACGGCCACAAGGAGGCAGCATTTCTATATTCCCAACTCTGGTTACTAGGGCAACAGAGCCTTCCTGGAAGTCCTGTTTGTAGGTTGTACAGTAGAGTGGAATGTGCCAGGACAAACCCCCAAAAACTATGTCTACTGATTTGTTGTTGGTATTCTTAGTTTAATTTTCATTTTTCTCAGAGCAAATTTGATTGCAATGTTGTGTTTGTCCTAGGTGTACAGAATCTCTTTCATTGATACATATATCTTTTCATGTTTGGATCCCGTTCCATATAGGTTATTACAGAATGTCGTGTAGACCTCTCGGTATTCGGTATGTCTTTGATGAATATATATTTTATAAGAATTAGCATATGTCTGTTAAACCCAATATCCTCCGTTATACATTCCTCACACCTTTCCATTTGGTGAACCACAGGCTTGTTTTCTGAACACGTGAGTGTCCTTCTCTGTGGAAATAGGTTCATTCCTATCAATTTTTAGATAACACCTATACGTGATATCATAGGATCTGTGTCTCTCGCTTTCTGACTGACTTCAAGTTGTGTGATTATCTGTAGCCTCATCTATGGTGCTGCAAACGGCATTGTTTCATTCTTTTCTGTGTCTAATATTGCATTGTGTACATGGACCACTTTTTCGTCCATTCATATGATGATGGACATTTTTGTTGCTTCCATGTCTTGGTTATTGTAAACACTGCTGCAATACACGATTTTCCATCCTGTGTCTTTTTGATTCTGGCTTTCACAGGTGACAGGCCCAATAGTGGGCCTTCCGGATCATATGGTGACTCAATTTTTACTTTGAAACGCACTGCCATTCTGTTCCTATTATTGGCTGTTACCAGTTTACATCCCACTTAGACCGAGAGGTTACGCTCTTCTCCACAGCTTCTTCGACATCTATTGTTTGTTGACTTTTTGCTGATGGTCATTCTGACTGGTGTGAGGTGACACCTTTGTGTAGATTGGATTTGCATGCGTCTAATAATTCCTGATGTTTTGCGTTTATCAATGTCCTTTTCATTTTTTTTTAAGATTGAGCTAAACTTACAACTTCAAATTGCCTTCTTGAAAAATTTGGCGCGTTTGGATTTTTTTGGCCATTCCCTACCCCAGGACATTTTTTGAGGGCATGAGTCATTTACAGCCCTGCAGTCCTTGTGAATCTTAGTGACCATTAGCAGTGGATTTAAAGGTGCTGTTTGAGGAAACGGCCTTAGTGTGGCAGCATTTCTACGTTGCCAACTCTGCTTGCTATGGAAAGAGAACCTTGCTGCAAGGTGTGCTTTGAGGTTGCAGATTAGAGTGGAATGTGCCAGGACAAACCCCCATAAGTTTTAGCCTCCTTAATTCTTGTTTGTGTCTTTAAGTTGTAGTTTTTCCCAGAGCCAATTGGATTTAAAAATGTCTTTTGTTCTAGGTGTAAAGAATCTTGTTCATTTACGCATATACATATATCTATTGACCTTTGTGTCCTTTTCCATGTAGGTTATTACAGAGTGTTGAGTAGACCACTCATGGTATTCCATAGGTGTTTGGGGATGATATATTTTATATGTATTAGTATATGTTTGTTAACCCCAATATCCTAATTTATGCATTCCTCACACCTTTTCTTTGGCTTAACCATAAGTTTGTCTTCTCAATCTGAGATTGTCTTTCTCTGTGGAAATATGTTCCTTTTTATGAATTTTCAGATAACGTAAGTGATATCATAGGACATTTGTCTTTCGCATTCTGACTTACTTCACGTTGTGTGATTAAGTGGTGCTGTATATGCCATTCTTTTATTGTTTTCCTGGCTAATATTCCATTCTGTACATATACCACTTCTTCTTTGTCCATTCATCTGTTTATAGACCTTTTTTTGCTTCCATGTCTTGGCTATTTAAATATTGCTGCAGTGCACATTTGCCTGCCTCTGTCTTTCCGATTCTGGTGGTTTTAGGTTATAGACCCAGAAGGTGCCCTGCCGCATCATATGGTAGCTGAATTTTTACCTTTTAAAGCAGCTCCATTCAGTTTTCATTAGTGCTGTTACCACTTTACATCCCACCAGCAGCTAGACGGTACACAGTTCTCTAAAACCCCTTCAGCATTAATAGATTGTAGACTTTTTGCTGATGGTCATTTGACTGGTGTGAGCGGAACCCTTTTTGGAGGTTGGATGTGCATGTGGCTAATAATTCCTTATACTGAGCTTTAGGCATGTCTTTGTTTTCTTTTCCTTTTTTTTAAAGAGTGAGTACAACTTCCCTCTTCATATTGACTTCTTGAAAAATTTGTCATGTGTCGAATATTCTTGCCTATTCCCTACCCCAGGGCATTTTTTGAGGGCAGGTGTCATTTACAGCCCTGCAGTCCTTGTGACTCTTAAGCAACCACTAGCACTGGGTTTAAAGCTGCTGTTGTGGGAAACAGCCCCAAGGCGGCAGCATTATTACGTTCTCAACTCTTGTTACTAGGGCAACAGAGTCTTCCTGGACGTCGTGTTCCTCGGTTGTAAATTAGAGTTGAATGTGCTGGGACAAGCCCCCAGAAGTTTATGTCTCCCTACTTATGTTTCTTTTTGAAATTTAATTTCTATTTCTTATTGGAGTAAATTTGATTATAGTGTTGTGATTGTCTGGCTCTACAGAATCTGCTCAATGATTCATCCATATGTGTGTTCATCTTCGGATCCTGTTACCATGTATGTTATTACAGAATGTTGAGTAGACCTCCCTTGGTATTTGGTAGGTGTTTTGTCATTATATATTTTATATGTATTGGTGATTATATAATTCATATAGTTTATATGTTATATGTTTATATACATTTAACATACATAAGTATATGTATGCTACCCCCAGAATCCTAATTTATCTATCGTCCCACCTTTCATTTTGGTTAACCATTAGTTTGTTTCATAAGTCTGTGTGTGTCTTTTTCTGTGGAAATATGTTCATTGGTAGCCATCTTAGGATAACATGTATAAATGATATCATAGGATATTTGTCATTCCCTTTTGATTTACTTAACGTAATATGATTATTTCTAGGCTCATCTGTAGTCCTGAAAACGGCATTGTTCGTTTTTCTTCCGAGGCTACTATTCCATTCTGTCCGTATACCACTTCTTCTTTGTCCATTTATCTGTTGATGGACATTTTGTTTGCTTGCATGTCTTGGCTCTTGTAAATATTGCTGCAGTGCATGTTTGCCTGTCTGTGCCTTTCCGATTCTGGTCTTCTTAGGGTATAGGTCCATTAAGGGATCGGCCGCATCATATGGTAGCTCAGGTTTTACGTTTTAAACGCAGCTCCATTCTGTTCTCATGATTAGCTCTTACCACTTTACATACAGCCAACTGCATAGTGGGTATGCATTTCTGCACCAAACCATCAGCATTCATTGTTTGTAGTGTCTTTACGGATGGCATTTTGAATATTGGGTGGCGAAATCTTTTTGTAGTTTGGATTTGCATCCAACCAATAGTTCCTGATATTGAGCATTTATCCATGTTCTTTTTTTCAAATAACAGAGTGAGTAACACTTACCTCTTCAAACTGTTTTCTTGAAAAATTTTCCGTGTTGTGAACTTTTTTGGCCATTACCTACCCCAGGACATTTTTTGAGGACACGTGTCATTTACAGCCCTACAATTACTGTGAATCTTAAGTGACCGCTAGCCCTGTGTTCAAAGCTGCTGTTGTGGGAAACGGCCACAAGGCGGCAGCATTTCTCCATTCCCAAATCTGGTCACTAGGGCAGCAGAGCCTTCCTGAAAGTTGTGTTCCTAGGTTGTAAATTAGAAAGCAATGTGCCAGGGAAAACCCCAATAACTTTTTGTCTCATTAATTGTTGTTTGTGGTTTTAATTTTTTAAATTGGGATAATGAGTAGAATAGTGTTTGTTCTGGGTGTACACAATCAGGTTCAATTGAACATTATATATATATATATCTATTCACGTACAGATCCTCTTCCCATTTAAATTACTATTATTTTCTTTTATAAATTTATTTTATTTATTTATTTATGTTTGGCTGAGTTGGATCTTCGTTGCTGCATGTGGGCTTTCTCTAGTTGCGGTGAGCGGGGGCTACTCTCCGTTGCGGTGCACGGGCTTCTCAATGCAGTGGTTTCTCTTGTTGTGGAGCACGGGCTCTTGGCCTGCGGGCTTCAGTAGTTGTGGTGCATGGGCTCAGTAGTTATGGCTCATGGGCTCCAGAGCATAGGCTCGTTAGTTGTGGTGCACGGGCTTAGGTGCTCTGCAGCATGTGGGATCTTCCCGAACCAGGGATCGAACCTGTGTCCCCTGCATTGGCAGGTGGTTTCTTAACCACGGTGCGACCTGGTAAACCCCCGTGTGAATTATTACAGAGCGTTCAGTAGACCTCCCTTGGTATATGGTCGGTCTTTTTGATACATGTGTTTACTGTGTATTTGCATACGTATGGTAACCCTAATCTTAATGTAACCATTCCTCCCACCTTTCCCTTTAGATAACCATAGTTTGTTTTCTAAGTCTGTGAGAGTCTTTCTCTGTGGAAATATGTTCGTATGTGTCAGTGGTTAGGTAACACCTAGGGGTGATATCACAAGTTATTTGTCGTCTGCTTTCCGACTTACCTCATGTTCTGTGATTATCTCTAGGCTCATCTATGGTGCTGCAAAGAGCAGTGTTGCATACTTTTCCATAGCGAATACTCCATTGTGTACATGGACCACTTCTTCTTTTTACATTCATCTGTTGATGGACATTTTGGTTACTTCCAAGTCTTGGCTATGCTAAATATTGGTGCAGTGCAGGATTGCCAGCCTGTGTCTTTTGGATTCTGGTCTTCTCAGGGGTTAGGCCCAGCAGTGGGCCTACTAGATCATATGGTAGTTCCATTTTTACCTTTCAACGCACCTCCATTCTATTCTCACTACTGGCTGTTTCCAGTTTACATCCGACCAGCAACCAGAGGGTACACAGATCTCTCAAAGCCCTTCAGCATTTATTGTTTGTAGACTTTTTACTGATGGCATTTTGAGTGTTGTGTGGTGATACCTTTTTGTAGTTTGGATTTGCATGCGTCTAATAATTCCCGATATTGAGCTTTTATCTACGTCCGTTTTCTTTTTTCTTGAAGTAAAACAGAGAGACTTACCTCTTCAAATTGTTTCCTTGAAAATTTGCCATGTTCTGGATTCCTGTGGCCATTACCTGCACCAGGACATTTTTTGAGGGCAGGTGTCATTTACAGCCCTGTAGTAATTGTGAATATTACATGACCATTAGCTCTGGGTTTAAAGCTGCTGTTGCAGGAAACGGCCACAAGGAGGCAGCATTTCTATATTCCGAACTCTGGTTACTAGGGCAACAGAGCCTTCCTGGAAGTCCTGTTTGTAGGTTGTACAGTAGAGTGGAATGTGCCAGGACAAACCCCCAAAAACTATGTCTACTTATTTTTTGTTGGTATTCTTAGTTTAATTTTCATTTTTCTCAGAGCAAATTTGATTGCAATGTTGTGTTTGTCCTAGGTGTACAGAATCTCTTTCATTGATACATATATCTTTTCATGTTTGGATCCCGTTCCATATAGGTTATTACAGAATGTTGTGTAGACCTCTCTTGGTGTTCAGTATGTCTTTGATGAATATATATTTTATAAGTATGAGCATATGTCTGTTAAACCCAATATCCTCCGTTATACATTCCTCACACCTTTCCATTTGCTGAACCACAGGCTTGTTTTCTGAACACGTGAGTGTCCTTCTCTGTGGAAATAGGTTCATTCCTATCAATTTTTAGATAACACCTATACGTGATATCATAGGATCTGTGTCTCTCACTTTCTGACTGACTTCAAGTTGTGTGATTATCTGTAGCCTCATCTATGGTGCTGCAAACGGCATTGTTTCATTCTTTTCTGTGTCTAATATTGCATTGTGTACATGGACCACTTTTTCGTCCATTCATATGATGATGGACATTTTTGTTGCTTCCATGTCTTGGTTATTGTAAATACTGCTACAATACACGATTTTCCATCCTGTGTCTTTTTGATTCTGGCTTTCACAGGTGACAGGCCCAATAGTGGGCCTTCCGGATCATATGGTGACTCAATTTTTACTTTGAAACGCACTGCCATTCTGTTCCTATTATTGGCTGTTACCAGTTTACATCCCACTTAGACCGAGAGGTTACGCTCTTCTCCACAGCTTCTTCGACATCTATTGTTTGTTGACTTTTTGCTGATGGTCATTCTGACTGGTGTGAGGTGACACCTTTGTGTAGATTGGATTTGCATGCGTCTAATAATTCCTGATGTTTTGCGTTTATCAATGTCCTTTTCATTTTTTTTTAAGATTGAGCTAAACTTACAACTTCAAATTGCCTTCTTGAAAAATTTGGCGCGTTTGGATTTTTTTGGCCATTCCCTACCCCAGGACATTTTTTGAGGGCATGAGTCATTTACAGCCCTGCAGTCCTTGTGAATCTTAGTGACCATTAGCAGTGGATTTAAAGGTGCTGTTTGAGGAAACGGCCTTAGTGTGGCAGCATTTCTACGTTGCCAACTCTGCTTGCTATGGAAAGAGAACCTTGCTGCAAGGTGTGCTTTGAGGTTGCAGATTAGAGTGGAATGTGCCAGGACAAACCCCCATAAGTTTTAGCCTCCTTAATTCTTGTTTGTGTCTTTAAGTTGTAGTTTTTCCCAGAGCCAATTGGATTTAAAAATGTCTTTTGTTCTAGGTGTAAAGAATCTTGTTCATTTACGCATATACATATATCTATTGACCTTTGTGTCCTTTTCCATGTAGGTTATTACAGAGTGTTGAGTAGACCACTCATGGTATTCCATAGGTGTTTGGGGATGATATATTTTATATGTATTAGTATATGTTTGTTAACCCCAATATCCTAATTTATCCATTCCTCACACCTTTTCTTTGGCTTAACCATAAGTTTGTCTTCTCGATCTGAGATTGTCTTTCTCTGTGGAAATATGTTCCTTTTTATGAATTTTCAGATAACGTAAGTGATATCATAGGACATTTGTCTTTCGCATTCTGACTTACTTCACGTTGTGTGATTAAGTGGTGCTGTATATGCCATTCTTTTATTGTTTTCCTGGCTAATATTCCATTCTGTACATATACCACTTCTTCTTTGTCCATTCATCTGTTTATAGACCTTTTTTTGCTTCCATGTCTTGGCTATTTAAATATTGCTGCAGTGCACATTTGCCTGCCTCTGTCTTTCCGATTCTGGTGGTTTTAGGTTATAGACCCAGAAGGTGCCCTGCCGCATCATATGGTAGCTGAATTTTTACCTTTTAAAGCAGCTCCATTCAGTTTTCATTAGTACTGTTACCACTTTACATCCCACCAGCAGCTAGACGGTACACAGTTCTCTAAAACCCCTTCAGCATTAATAGATTGTAGACTTTTTGCTGATGGTCATTTGACTGGTGTGAGCGGAACCCTTTTTGGAGGTTGGATGTGCATGTGGCTAATAATTCCTTATACTGAGCTTTAGGCATGTCTTTGTTTCCTTTTCCTTTTTTTTAAAGAGTGAGTACAACTTCCCTCTTCATATTGACTTCTTGAAAAATTTGTCATGTGTCGAATATTCTTGCCTATTCCCTACCCCAGGGCATTTTTTGAGGGCAGGTGTCATTTACAGCCCTGCAGTCCTTGTGACTCTTAAGCAACCACTAGCACTGGGTTTAAAGCTGCTGTTGTGGGAAACAGCCCCAAGGCGGCAGCATTATTACGTTCTCAACTCTTGTTACTAGGGCAACAGAGTCTTCCTGGACGTCGTGTTCCTCGGTTGTAAATTAGAGTTGAATGTGCTGGGACAAGCCCCCAGAAGTTTATGTCTCCCTACTTATGTTTGTTTCCTAAATTTAATTTCTATTTCTTATTGGAGTAAATTTGATTAGAGTGTTGTGATTGTCTGGCTCTACAGAATCTGCTCAATGATTCATCCATATGTCTGTTCATCTTCGGATCCTGTTACCATGTATGTTATTACAGAATGTTGAGTAGACCTCCCTTGGTATTTGGTAGGTGTCTTGTCATTATATATTTTATATGTATTGGTGATTATATAATTCATATAGTTTATATGTTATATGTTTATATACATTTAACATACATAAGTATATGTATGCTACCCCCAGAATCCTAATTTATCCATCGTCCCACCTTTCATTTTGGTTAACCATTAGTTTGTTTCATAAGTCTGTGTGTGTCTTTTTCTGTGGAAATATGTTCATTGGTAGCCATCTTAGGATAACATGTATAAATGATATCATAGGATATTTGTCATTCCCTTTTGATTTAGTTAACGTAATATGATTATTTCTAGGCTCATCTGTAGTCCTGAAAACGGCATTGTTCGTTTTTCTTCCGAGGCTAGTATTCCATTCTGTCCGTATAGCACTTCTTCTTTGTCCATTTATCTGTTGATGGACATTTTGTTTGCTTGCATGTCTTGGCTCTTGTAAATATTGCTGCAGTGCATGTTTGCCTGTCTGTGCCTTTCCAATTCTGGTCTTCTTAGGGTATGGCTCCATTAAGGGATCGGCCGCATCATATAGTAGCTCAGTTTTTACGTTTTAAACGCAGCTCCATTCTGTTCTCATGATTAGCTCTTACCACTTTACATACAGCCAACTGCATAGTGGGTATGCATTTCAGCACCAAACCATCAGCATTCATTGTTTGTAGAGTCTTTACGGATGGCATTTTGAATATTGGGTGGCGAAATCTTTTTGTAGTTTGGATTTGCATCCAACCAATAGTTCCTGATATTGAGCATTTATCCATGTTCTTTTTTTCAAATAACAGAGTGAGTAACACTTACCTCTTCAAACTGTTTTCTTGAAAAATTTTCCGTGTTGTGAACTTTTTTGGCCATTACCTACCCCAGGACATTTTTTGAGGACACGTGTCATTTACAGCCCTACAATTACTGTGAATCTTAAGTGACCGCTAGCCCTGTGTTCAAAGCTGCTGTTGTGGGAAACGGCCACAAGGCGGCAGCATTTCTCCATTCCCAAATCTGGTCACTAGGGCAGCAGAGCCTTCCTGAAAGTTGTGTTCCTAGGTTGTAAATTAGAAAGCAATGTGCCAGGGAAAACCCCAATAACTTTTTGTCTCATTAATTGTTGTTTGTGGTTTTAATTTTTTAAATTGGGGTAATGAGTAGAATAGTGTTTGTTCTGGGTGTACACAATCAGGTTCAATTGAACATTATATATATATATCTATTCACGTACAGATCCTCTTCCCATTTAAATTACTATTATTTTCTTTTATAAATTTATTTTATTTATTTATTTATGTTTGGCTGAGTTGGATCTTCGTTGCTGCATGTGGGCTTTCTCTAGTTGCGGTGAGCGGGGGCTACTCTCCGTTGCGGTGCACGGGCTTCTCAATGCAGTGGTTTCTCTTGTTGTGGAGCACGGGCTCTTGGCCTGCGGGCTTCAGTAGTTGTGGTGCATGGGCTCAGTAGTTATGGCTCATGGGCTCCAGAGCATAGGCTCGTTAGTTGTGGTGCACGGGCTTAGGTGCTCTGCAGCATGTGGGATCTTCCCGAACCAGGGATCGAACCTGTGTCCCCTGCATTGGCAGGTGGTTTCTTAACCACGGTGCCACCTGGTAAACCCCCGTGTGAATTATTACAGAGCGTTCAGTAGACCTCCCTTGGTATATGGTCGGTCTTTTTGATACATGTGTTTACTATGTATTTGCATACGTATGGTAACCCTAATCTTAATGTATCCATTCCTCCCACCTTTCCCTTTAGATAACCATAGTTTGTTTTCTAAGTCTGTGAGAGTCTTTCTCTGTGGAAGTATGTTCGTATGTGTCAGTGGTTAGGTAACACCTAGGAGTGATATCACAGGTTATTTGTCGTCTGCTTTCCGACTTACCTCATGTTCTGTGATTATCTCTAGGCTCATCTATGGTGCTGCAAAGAGCAGTGTTGCATACTTTTCCATAGCGAATACTCCATTGTGTACATGGACCACTTCTTCTTTTTACATTCATCTGTTGATGGACATTTTGGTTACTTCCAAGTCTTGGCTATGCTAAATATTGGTGCAGTGCAGGATTGCCAGCCTGTGTCTTTTGGATTCTGGTCTTCTGAGGGGTTAGGCCCAGCAGTGGGCCTACTAGATCATATGGTAGTTCCATTTTTACCTTTCAACGCACCTCCATTCTATTCTCACTACTGGCTGTTTCCAGTTTACATCCGACCAGCAACCAGAGGGTACACAGATCTCTCAAAGCCCTTCAGCATTTATTGTTTGTAGACTTTTTACTGATGGCGTTTTGAGTGTTGTGTGGTGATACCTTTTTGTAGTTTGGATTTGCATGCGTCTAATAATTCCCGATATTGAGCTTTTATCTACGTCCGTTTTCTTTTCTTTTTTCTTGAAGTAAAACAGAGAGACTTGCCTCTTCAAATTGTTTCCTTGAAAATTTGCCATGTTCTGGAATCCTGTGGCCATTACCTGCACCAGGACATTTTTTGAGGGCAGGTGTCATTTACAGCCCTGTAGTAATTGTGAATATTACATGACCATTAGCTCTGGGTTTAAAGCTGCTGTTGCAGGAAACGGCCACAAGGAGGCAGCACTTCTATATTCCGAACTCTGGTTACTAGGGCAACAGAGCCTTCCTGGAAGTCCTGTTTGTAGGTTGTACAGTAGAGTGGAATGTGCCAGGACAAACCCCCAAAAACTATGTCTACTGATTTGTTGTTGGTATTCTTAGTTTAATTTTCATTTTTCTCAGAGCAAATTTGATTGCAATGTTGTGTTTGTCCTAGGTGTACAGAATCTCTTTCATTGATACATATATCTTTTCATGTTTGGATCCCGTTCCATATAGGTTATTACAGAATGTCGTGTAGACCTCTCTTGGTATTCGGTATGTCTTTGATGAATATATATTTTATAAGTATTAGCATATGTCTGTTAAACCCAATATCCTCCGTTATACATTCCTCACACCTTTCCATTTGGTGAACCACAGGCTTGTTTTCTGAACACGTGAGTGTCCTTCTCTGTGGAAATAGGTTCATTCCTATCAATTTTTAGATAACACCTATACGTGATATCATAGGATCTGTGTCTCTCGCTTTCTGACTGACTTCAAGTTGTGTGATTATCTGTAGCCTCATCTATGGTGCTGCAAACGGCATTGTTTCATTCTTTTCTGTGTCTAATATTGCATTGTGTACATGGACCACTTTTTCGTCCATTCATATGATGATGGACATTTTTGTTGCTTCCATGTCTTGGTTATTGTAAACACTGCTGCAATACACGATTTTCCATCCTGTGTCTTTTTGATTCTGGCTTTCACAGGTGACAGGCCCAATAGTGGGCCTTCCGGATCATATGGTGACTCAATTTTTACTTTGAAACGCACTGCCATTCTGTTCCTATTATTGGCTGTTACCAGTTTACATCCCACTTAGACCGAGAGGTTACGCTCTTCTCCACAGCTTCTTCGACATCTATTGTTTGTTGACTTTTTGCTGATGGTCATTCTGACTGGTGTGAGGTGACACCTTTGTGTAGATTGGATTTGCATGCGTCTAATAATTCCTGATGTTTTGCGTTTATCAATGTCCTTTTCATTTTTTTTTAAGATTGAGCTAAACTTACAACTTCAAATTGCCTTCTTGAAAAATTTGGCGCGTTTGGATTTTTTTGGCCATTCCCTACCCCAGGACATTTTTTGAGGGCATGAGTCATTTACAGCCCTGCAGTCCTTGTGAATCTTAGTGACCATTAGCAGTGGATTTAAAGGTGCTGTTTGAGGAAACGGCCTTAGTGTGGCAGCATTTCTACGTTGCCAACTCTGCTTGCTATGGAAAGAGAACCTTGCTGCAAGGTGTGCTTTGAGGTTGCAGATTAGAGTGGAATGTGCCAGGACAAACCCCCATAAGTTTTAGCCTCCTTAATTCTTGTTTGTGTCTTTAAGTTGTAGTTTTTCCCAGAGCCAATTGGATTTAAAAATGTCTTTTGTTCTAGGTGTAAAGAATCTTGTTCATTTACGCATATACATATATCTATTGACCTTTGTGTCCTTTTCCATGTAGGTTATTACAGAGTGTTGAGTAGACCACTCATGGTATTCCATAGGTGTTTGGGGATGATATATTTTATATGTATTAGTATATGTTTGTTAACCCCAATATCCTAATTTATCCATTCCTCACACCTTTTCTTTGGCTTAACCATAAGTTTGTCTTCTCAATCTGAGATTGTCTTTCTCTGTGGAAATATGTTCCTTTTTATGAATTTTCAGATAACGTAAGTGATATCATAGGACATTTGTCTTTCGCATTCTGACTTACTTCACGTTGTGTGATTAAGTGGTGCTGTATATGCCATTCTTTTATTGTTTTCCTGGCTAATATTCCATTCTGTACATATACCACTTCTTCTTTGTCCATTCATCTGTTTATAGACCTTTTTTTGCTTCCATGTCTTGGCTATTTAAATATTGCTGCAGTGCACATTTGCCTGCCTCTGTCTTTCCGATTCTGGTGGTTTTAGGTTATAGACCCAGAAGGTGCCCTGCCGCATCATATGGTAGCTGAATTTTTACCTTTTAAAGCAGCTCCATTCAGTTTTCATTAGTGCTGTTACCACTTTACATCCCACCAGCAGCTAGACGGTACACAGTTCTCTAAAACCCCTTCAGCATTAATAGATTGTAGACTTTTTGCTGATGGTCATTTGACTGGTGTGAGCGGAACCCTTTTTGGAGGTTGGATGTGCATGTGGCTAATAATTCCTTATACTGAGCTTTAGGCATGTCTTTGTTTCCTTTTCCTTTTTTTTAAAGAGTGAGTACAACTTCCCTCTTCATATTGACTTCTTGAAAAATTTGTCATGTGTCGAATATTCTTGCCTATTCCCTACCCCAGGGCATTTTTTGAGGGCAGGTGTCATTTACAGCCCTGCAGTCCTTGTGACTCTTAAGCAACCACTAGCACTGGGTTTAAAGCTGCTGTTGTGGGAAACAGCCCCAAGGCGGCAGCATTATTACGTTCTCAACTCTTGTTACTAGGGCAACAGAGTCTTCCTGGACGTTGTGTTCCTCGGTTGTAAATTAGAGTTGAATGTGCTGGGACAAGCCCCAAGAAGTTTATGTCTCCCTACTTATGTTTGTTTCCTAAATTTAATTTCTATTTCTTATTGGAGTAAATTTGATTAGAGTGTTGTGATTGTCTGGCTCTACAGAATCTGCTCAATGATTCATCCATATGTCTGTTCATCTTCGGATCCTGTTACCATGTATGTTATTACAGAATGTTGAGTAGACCTCCCTTGGTATTTGGTAGGTGTTTTGTCATTATATATTTTATATGTATTGGTGATTATATAATTCATATAGTTTATATGTTATATGTTTATATACATTTAACATACATAAGTATATGTATGCTACCCCCAGAATCCTAATTTATCCATCGTCCCACCTTTCATTTTGGTTAACCATTAGTTTGTTTTATGTCTGTGTGTGTCTTTTTCTGTGGAAATATGTTCATTGGGAGCAATCTTAGGATAACATGTATAAATGATATCATAGGATATTTGTCATTCCCTTTTGATTTACTTAACGTAATATGATTATTTCTAGGCTCATCTGTAGTCCTGAAAACGGCATTGTTCGTTTTTCTTCCGAGGCTACTATTCCATTCTGTCTGTATACCACTTCTTCTTTGTCCATTTATCTGTTGATGGACATTTTGTTTGCTTGCATGTCTTGGCTCTTGTAAATATTGCTGCAGTGCATGTTTGCCTGTCTGTGCCTTTCCGATTCTGGTCTTCTTAGGGTATAGGTCCATTAAGGGATCGGCCGCATCATATGGTAGCTCAGTTTTTACGTTTTAAACGCAGCTCCATTCTGTTCTCATGATTAGCTCTTACCACTTTACATACAGCCAACTGCATAGTGGGTATGCATTTCTTCACCAACACATCAGCATTCATTGTTTGTAGAGTCTTTACGGATGGCATTTTGAATATTGGGTGGCGAAATCTTTTTGTAGTTTGGATTTGCATCCAACCAATAGTTCCTGATATTGAGCTTTTATCCATGTTCTTTTTTTCAAATAACAGAGTGAGTAACACTTACCTCTTCAAACTGTTTCCTTGAAAAATTTTCCGTGTTGTGAACTTTTTTGGCCTTTACCTACCCCAGGACATTTTTTGAGGACACGTGTCATTTACAGCCCTACAATTACTGTGAATCTCAAGTGACCGCTAGCCCTGTGTTCAAAGCTGCTGTTGTGGGAAACGGCCACAAGGCGGCAGCATTTCTCCATTCCCAAATCTGGTCACTAGGGCAGCAGAGCCTTCCTGAAAGTTGTGTTCCTAGGTTGTAAATTAGAAAGCAATGTGCCAGGGAAAACCCCAATAACTTTTTGTCTCATTAATTGTTGTTTGTGGTTTTAATTTTTTAAATTGGGGTAATGAGTAGAATAGTGTTTGTTCTGGGTGTACACAATCAGGTTCAATTGAACATTATATATATATATCTATTCACGTACAGATCCTCTTCCCATTTAAATTACTATTATTTTCTTTTATAAATTTATTTTATTTATTTATTTATGTTTGGCTGAGTTGGATCTTCGTTGCTGCATGTGGGCTTTCTCTAGTTGCGGTGAGCGGGGGCTACTCTCCGTTGCGATGCACGGGCTTCTCAATGCAGTGGTTCCTCTTGTTGTGGAGCACGGGCTCTTGGCCTGCGGGCTTCAGTAGTTGTGGTGCATGGGCTCAGTAGTTATGGCTCATGGGCTCCAGTGCATAGGCTCGTTAGTTGTGGTGCACGGGCTTAGGTGCTCTGCAGCATGTGGGATCTTCCCGAACCAGGGATCGAACCTGTGTCCCCTGCATTGGCAGGTGGTTTCTTAACCACGGTGCCACCTGGTAAACCCCCGTGTGAATTATTACAGAGCGTTCAGTAGACCTCCCTTGGTATATGGTCGGTCTTTTTGATACATGTGTTTAATATGTATTTGCATACATGTGGTAACCCTAATCTTAATGTAACCATTCCTCCCACCTTTCCCTTTAGATAACCATAGTTTGTTTTCTAAGTCTGTGAGAGTCTTTCTCTGTGGAAATATGTTCGTATGTGTCAGTGGTTAGGTAACACCTAGGAGTGATATCACAGGTTATTTGTCGTCTGCTTTCCGACTTACCTCATGTTCTGTGATTATCTCTAGGCTCATCTATGGTGCTGCAAAGAGCAGTGTTGCATACTTTTCCATAGCGAATATTCCATTGTGTACATGGACCACTTCTTCTTTTTACATTCATTTGTTGATGGACATTTTGGTTACTTCCAAGTCTTGGCTATGCTAAATATTGGTGCAGTGCAGGATTGCAAGCCAGTGTCTTTTGGATTCTGGTCTTCTGAGGGGTTAGGCCCAGCAGTGGGCCTACTAGAACATATGGTAGTTCCATTTTTACCTTTCAACGCACCTCCATTCTATTCTCACTACTGGCTGTTTCCAGTTTACATCCGACCAGCAACCAGAGGGTACACAGATCTCTCAAAGCCCTTCAGCATTTATTGTTTGTAGACTTTTTACTGATGGCATTTTGAGTGTTGGGTGGTGATACCTTTTTGTAGTTTGGATTTGCATGCGTCTAATAATTCCCGATATTGAGCTTTTATCTACGTCTATTTTCTTTTCTTTTTTCTTGAAGTAAAACAGAGATACTTGCCTCTTCAAATTGTTTCCTTGAAAATTTGCCATGTTCTGGATTCCTGTGGCCATTACCTGCACCAGGACATTTTTTGAGGGCAGGTGTCATTTACAGCCCTGTAGTAATTGTGAATATTACATGACCATTAGCTCTGGGTTTAAAGCTGCTGTTGCAGGAAACGGCCACAAGGAGGCAGCATTTCTATATTCCCAACTCTGGTTACTAGGGCAACAGAGCCTTCCTGGAAGTCCTGTTTGTAGGTTGTACAGTAGAGTGGAATGTGCCAGGACAAACCCCCAAAAACTATGTCTACTGATTTGTTGTTGGTATTCTTAGTTTAATTTTCATTTTTCTCAGAGCAAATTTGATTGCAATGTTGTGTTTGTCCTAGGTGTACAGAATCTCTTTCATTGATACATATATCTTTTCATGTTTGGATCCCGTTCCATATAGGTTATTACAGAATGTTGTGTAGACCTCTCTTGGTATTCGGTATGTCTTTGATGTATATATATTTTATAAGTATTAGCATATGTTTGTTAAAGCCAATATCCTCCGTTATACATTCCTCACACCTTTCCATTTGGTGAACCACAAGCTTGTTTTCTGAACACGTGAGTGTCCTTCTCTGTGGAAATAGGTTCATTCCTATCAATTTTTAGATAACACCTATACGTGATATCATAGGATCTGTGTCTCTCGCTTTCTGACTGACTTCAAGTTGTGTGATTATCTGTAGCCTCATCTATGGTGCTGCAAACGGCATTGTTTCATTCTTTTCTGTGTCTAATATTGCATTGTGTACATGGACCACTTTTTCGTCCATTCATATGATGATGGACATTTTTGTTGCTTCCATGTCTTGGCTATTGTAAATACTGCTGCAATACACGATTTTCCATCCTGTGTCTTTTTGATTCTGGCTTTCACAGGTGACAGGCCCAATAGTGGGCCTTCCGGATCATATGGTGACTCTATTTTTACCTTGAAAAGCACTGTCATTTTCTGTTCGTATTATTGGCTGTTACCAGTTTACATCCCACTTAGACCGAGAGGTTACGCTCTTCTCCACAGCTTCTTCGACATCTATTGTTTGTTGACTTTTTGCTGATGGTCATTGTGACTGGTGTGAGGTGATACCTTTGTGTAGATTGGACTTGCATGCGTCTAATAATTCCTGATGTTTTGCGTTTATCAATGTCCTTTTCATTTTTTTTTAAGATTGAGCTAAACTTACAACTTCAAATTGCCTTCTTGAAAAATTTGGCGCGTTTGGATTTTTTTGGCCATTCCCTACCCCAGGACATTTTTTGAGGGCATGAGTCATTTACAGCCCTGCAGTCCTTGTGAATCTTAGTGACCATTAGCAGTGGATTTAAAGGTGCTGTTTGAGGAAACGGCCTTAGGGTGGCAGCATTTCTACGTTGCCAACTCTGCTTGCTAGGGAAACAGAACCTTGCTGCAAGGTGTGCTTTTAGGTTGCAGATTAGAGTGGAATGTGCCAGGACAAACCCCCATAAGTTTTAGCCTCCTTAATTCTTGTTTGTGTCTTTAAGTTGTAGTTTTTCCCAGAGCCAATTGGATTTAAAAATGTCTTTTGTTCTAGGTGTAAAGAATCTTGTTCATTTACGCATATACATATATCTATTGACCTTTGTGTCCTTTTCCATGTAGGTTATTACAGAGTGTTGAGTAGACCACTCATGGTATTCCATAGGTGTTTGGGGATGATATATTTTATATGTATTAGTATATGTTTGTTAACCCCAATATCCTAATTTATGCATTCCTCACACCTTTTCTTTGGCTTAACCATAAGTTTGTCTTCTCAATCTGAGATTGTCTTTCTCTGTGGAAATATGTTCCTTTTTATGAATTTTCAGATAACGTAAGTGATATCATAGGACATTTGTCTTTCGCATTCTGACTTACTTCACGTTGTGTGATTAAGTGGTGCTGTATATGCCATTCTTTTATTGTTTTCCTGGCTAATATTCCATTCTGTACATATACCACTTCTTCTTTGTCCATTCATCTGTTTATAGACCTTTTTTTGCTTCCATGTCTTGGCTATTTAAATATTGCTGCAGTGCACATTTGCCTGCCTCTGTCTTTCCGATTCTGGTGGTTTTAGGTTATAGACCCAGAAGGTGCCCTGCCGCATCATATGGTAGCTGAATTTTTACCTTTTAAAGCAGCTCCATTCAGTTTTCATTAGTGCTGTTACCACTTTACATCCCACCAGCAGCTAGACGGTACACAGTTCTCTAAAACCCCTTCAGCATTAATAGATTGTAGACTTTTTGCTGATGGTCATTTGACTGGTGTGAGCGGAACCCTTTTTGGAGGTTGGATGTGCATGTGGCTAATAATTCCTTATACTGAGCTTTAGGCATGTCTTTGTTTCCTTTTCCTTTTTTTTAAAGAGTGAGTACAACTTCCCTCTTCATATTGACTTCTTGAAAAATTTGTCATGTGTCGAATATTCTTGCCTATTCCCTACCCCAGGGCATTTTTTGAGGGCAGGTGTCATTTACAGCCCTGCAGTCCTTGTGACTCTTAAGCAACCACTAGCACTGGGTTTAAAGCTGCTGTTGTGGGAAACAGCCCCAAGGCGGCAGCATTATTACGTTCTCAACTCTTGTTACTAGGGCAACAGAGTCTTCCTGGACGTCGTGTTCCTCGGTTGTAAATTAGAGTTGAATGTGCTGGGACAAGCCCCCAGAAGTTTATGTCTCCCTACTTATGTTTGTTTCCTAAATTTAATTTCTATTTCTTATTGGAGTAAATTTGATTAGAGTGTTGTGATTGTCTGGCTCTACAGAATCTGCTCAATGATTCATCCATATGTCTGTTCATCTTCGGATCCTGTTACCATGTATGTTATTACAGAATGTTGAGTAGACCTCCCTTGGTATTTGGTAGGTGTTTTGTCATTATATATTTTATATGTATTGGTGATTATATAATTCATATAGTTTATATGTTATATGTTTATATACATTTAACATACATAAGTATATGTATGCTACCCCCAGAATCCTAATTTATCCATCGTCCCACCTTTCATTTTGGTTAACCATTAGTTTGTTTTATGTCTGTGTGTGTCTTTTTCTGTGGAAATATGTTCATTGGGAGCAATCTTAGGATAACATGTATAAATGATATCATAGGATATTTGTCATTCCCTTTTGATTTACTTAACGTAATATGATTATTTCTAGGCTCATCTGTAGTCCTGAAAACGGCATTGTTCGTTTTTCTTCCGAGGCTACTATTCCATTCTGTCTGTATACCACTTCTTCTTTGTCCATTTATCTGTTGATGGACATTTTGTTTGCTTGCATGTCTTGGCTCTTGTAAATATTGCTGCAGTGCATGTTTGCCTGTCTGTGCCTTTCCGATTCTGATCTTCTTAGGGTATAGGTCCATTAAGGGATCGGCCGCATCATATGGTAGCTCAGTTTTTACGTTTTAAACGCAGCTCCATTCTGTTCTCATGATTAGCTCTTACCACTTTACATACAGCCAACTGCATAGTGGGTATGCATTTCTTCACCAACACATCAGCATTCATTGTTTGTAGAGTCTTTACGGATGGCATTTTGAATATTGGGTGGCGAAATCTTTTTGTAGTTTGGATTTGCATCCAACCAATAGTTCCTGATATTGAGCTTTTATCCATGTTCTTTTTTTCAAATAACAGAGTGAGTAACACTTACCTCTTCAAACTGTTTCCTTGAAAAATTTTCCGTGTTGTGAACTTTTTTGGCCTTTACCTACCCCAGGACATTTTTTGAGGACACGTGTCATTTACAGCCCTACAATTACTGTGAATCTCAAGTGACCGCTAGCCCTGTGTTCAAAGCTGCTGTTGTGGGAAACGGCCACAAGGCGGCAGCATTTCTCCATTCCCAAATCTGGTCACTAGGGCAGCAGAGCCTTCCTGAAAGTTGTGTTCCTAGGTTGTAAATTAGAAAGCAATGTGCCAGGGAAAACCCCAATAACTTTTTGTCTCATTAATTGTTGTTTGTGGTTTTAATTTTTTAAATTGGGGTAATGAGTAGAATAGTGTTTGTTCTGGGTGTACACAATCAGGTTGAATTGAACATTATATATATATATCTATTCACGTACAGATCCTCTTCCCATTTAAATTACTATTATTTTCTTTTATAAATTTATTTTATTTATTTATTTATGTTTGGCTGAGTTGGATCTTCGTTGCTGCATGTGGGCTTTCTCTACTTGCGGTGAGCGGGGGCTACTCTCCGTTGCGGTGCACGGGCTTCTCAATGCAGTGGTTTCTCTTGTTGTGGAGCACGGGCTCTTGGCCTGCGGGCTTCAGTAGTTGTGGTGCATGGGCTCAGTAGTTATGGCTTATGGGCTCCAGAGCATAGGCTCGTTAGTTGTGGTGCACGGGCTTAGGTGCTCTGCAGCATGTGGGATCTTCCCGAACCAGGGATCGAAACTGTGTCCCCTGCATTGGCAGGTGGTTTCTTAACCACGGTGCCACCTGGTAAACCCCCGTGTGAATTATTACAGAGCGTTCAGTAGACCTCCCTTGGTATATGGTCGGTCTTTTTGATACATGTGTTTAATATGTATTTGCATACGTATGGTAACCCTAATCTTAATGTAACCATTCCTCCCACCTTTCCCTTTAGATAACCATAGTTTGTTTTCTAAGTCTGTGAGAGTCTTTCTCTGTGGAAATATGTTCGTATGTGTCAGTGGTTAGGTAACACCTAGGAGTGATATCACAGGTTATTTGTCGCCTGCTTTCCGACTTACCTCATGTTCTGTGATTATCTCTAGGCTCATCTATGGTGCTGCAAAGAGCAGTGTTGCATACTTTTCCATAGCGAATACTCCATTGTGTACATGGACCACTTCTTCTTTTTACATTCATCTGTTGATGGATATTTTGGTTACTTCCAAGTCTTGGCTATGCTAAATATTGGTGCAGTGCAGGATTGCCAGCCTGTGTCTTTTGGATTCTGGTCTTCTCAGGGGTTAGGCCCAGCAGTGGGCCTACTAGATCATATGGTAGTTCCATTTTTACCTTTCAACGCACCTCCATTCTATTCTCACTACTGGCTGTTTCCAGTTTACATCCGACCAGCAACCAGAGGGTACACAGATCTCTCAAAGCCCTTCAGCATTTATTGTTTGTAGACTTTTTACTGATGGCATTTTGAGTGTTGTGTGGTGATACCTTTTTGTAGTTTGGATTTGCATGCGTCTAATAATTCCCGATATTGAGCTTTTATCTACGTCCGTTTTCTTTTCTTTTTTCTTGAAGTAAAACAGAGAGACTTACCTCTTCAAATTGTTTCCTTGAAAATTTGCCATGTTCTGGATTCCTGTGGCCATTACCTGCACCAGGACATTTTTTGAGGGCAGGTGTCATTTACAGCCCTGTAGTAATTGTGAATATTACATGACCATTAGCTCTGGGTTTAAAGCTGCTGTTGCAGGAAACGGCCACAAGGAGGCAGCACTTCTATATTCCCAACTCTGGTTACTAGGGCAACAGAGCCTTCCTGGAAGTCCTGTTTGTAGGTTGTACAGTAGAGTGGAATGTGCCAGGACAAACCCCCAAAAACTATGTCTACTGATTTGTTGTTGGTATTCTTAGTTTAATTTTCATTTTTCTCAGAGCAAATTTGATTGCAATGTTGTGTTTGTCCTAGGTGTACAGAATCTCTTTCATTGATACATATATCTTTTCATGTTTGGATCCCGTTCCATATAGGTTATTACAGAATGTTGTGTAGACCTCTCTTGGTGTTCGGTATGTCTTTGATGAATATATATTTTATAAGTATGAGCATATGTCTGTTAAACCCAATATCCTCCGTTATACATTCCTCACACCTTTCCATTTGCTGAACCACAGGCTTGTTTTCTGAACACGTGAGTGTCCTTCTCTGTGGAAATAGGTTCATTCCTATCAATTTTTAGATAACACCTATACGTGATATCATAGGATCTGTGTCTCTCGCTTTCTGATTGACTTCAAGTTGTGTGATTATCTGTAGCCTCATCTATGGTGCTGCAAACGGCATTGTTTCATTCTTTTCTGTGTCTAATATTGCATTGTGTACATGGACCACTTTTTCGTCCATTCATATGATGATGGACATTTTTGTTGCTTCCATGTCTTGGTTATTGTAAATACTGCTACAATACACGATTTTCCATCCTGTGTCTTTTTGATTCTGGCTTTCACAGGTGACAGGCCCAATAGTGGGCCTTCCGGATCATATGGTGACTCAATTTTTACTTTGAAACGCACTGCCATTCTGTTCCTATTATTGGCTGTTACCAGTTTACATCCCACTTAGACCGAGAGGTTACGCTCTTCTCCACAGCTTCTTCGACATCTATTGTTTGTTGACTTTTTGCTGATGGTCATTCTGACTGGTGTGAGGTGACACCTTTGTGTAGATTGGATTTGCATGCGTCTAATAATTCCTGATGTTTTGCGTTTATCAATGTCCTTTTCATTTTTTTTTAAGATTGAGCTAAACTTACAACTTCAAATTGCCTTCTTGAAAAATTTGGCGCGTTTGGATTTTTTTGGCCATTCCCTACCCCAGGACATTTTTTGAGGGCATGAGTCATTTACAGCCCTGCAGTCCTTGTGAATCTTAGTGACCATTAGCAGTGGATTTAAAGGTGCTGTTTGAGGAAACGGCCTTAGTGTGGCAGCATTTCTACGTTGCCAACTCTGCTTGCTATGGAAAGAGAACCTTGCTGCAAGGTGTGCTTTGAGGTTGCAGATTAGAGTGGAATGTGCCAGGACAAACCCCCATAAGTTTTAGCCTCCTTAATTCTTGTTTGTGTCTTTAAGTTGTAGTTTTTCCCAGAGCCAATTGGATTTAAAAATGTCTTTTGTTCTAGGTGTAAAGAATCTTGTTCATTTACGCATATACATATATCTATTGACCTTTGTGTCCTTTTCCATGTAGGTTATTACAGAGTGTTGAGTAGACCACTCATGGTATTCCATAGGTGTTTGGGGATGATATATTTTATATGTATTAGTATATGTTTGTTAACCCCAATATCCTAATTTATCCATTCCTCACACCTTTTCTTTGGCTTAACCATAAGTTTGTCTTCTCAATCTGAGATTGTCTTTCTCTGTGGAAATATGTTCCTTTTTATGAATTTTCAGATAACGTAAGTGATATCATAGGACATTTGTCTTTCGCATTCTGACTTACTTCACGTTGTGTGATTAAGTGGTGCTGTATATGCCATTCTTTTATTGTTTTCCTGGCTAATATTCCATTCTGTACATATACCACTTCTTCTTTGTCCATTCATCTGTTTATAGACCTTTTTTTGCTTCCATGTCTTGGCTATTTAAATATTGCTGCAGTGCACATTTGCCTGCCTCTGTCTTTCCGATTCTGGTGGTTTTAGGTTATAGACCCAGAAGGTGCCCTGCCGCATCATATGGTAGCTGAATTTTTACCTTTTAAAGCATCTCCATTCAGTTTTCATTAGTGCTGTTACCACTTTACGTCCCACCAGCAGCTAGACGGTACACAGTTCTCTAAAACCCCTTCAGCATTAATAGATTGTAGACTTTTTGCTGATGGTCATTTGACTGGTGTGAGCGGAACCCTTTTTGGAGGTTGGATGTGCATGTGGCTAATAATTCCTTATACTGAGCTTTAGGCATGTCTTTGTTTTCTTTTCCTTTTTTTTAAAGAGTGAGTACAACTTCCCTCTTCATATTGACTTCTTGAAAAATTTGTCATGTGTCGAATATTCTTGCCTATTCCCTACCCCAGGGCATTTTTTGAGGGCAGGTGTCATTTACAGCCCTGCAGTCCTTGTGACTCTTAAGCAACCACTAGCACTGGGTTTAAAGCTGCTGTTGTGGGAAACAGCCCCAAGGCGGCAGCATTATTACGTTCTCAACTCTTGTTACTAGGGCAACAGAGTCTTCCTGGACGTCGTGTTCCTCGGTTGTAAATTAGAGTTGAATGTGCTGGGACAAGCCCCCAGAAGTTTATGTCTCCCTACTTATGTTTCTTCTTGAAATTTAATTTCTATTTCTTATTGGAGTAAATTTGATTATAGTGTTGTGATTGTCTGGCTCTACAGAATCTGCTCAATGATTCATCCATATGTGTGTTCATCTTCGGATCCTGTTACCATGTATGTTATTACAGAATGTTGAGTAGACCTCCCTTGGTATTTGGTAGGTGTTTTGTCATTATATATTTTATATGTATTGGTGATTATATAATTCATATAGTTTATATGTTATATGTTTATATACATTTAACATACATAAGTATATGTATGCTACCCCCAGAATCCTAATTTCTCCATCCTCCCACCTTTCATTTTGGTTAACCATTAGTTTGTTTTATAAGTCTGTGTGTGTCTTTTTCTGTGGAAATATGTTCATTGGTAGCAATCTTAGGATAACATGTATAAATGATATCATAGGATATTTGTCATTCCCTTTTGATTTACTTAACGTAATATGATTATTTCTAGGCTCATCTGTAGTCCTGAAAACGGCATTGTTCGTTTTTCTTCCGAGGCTACTATTCCATTCTGTCCGTATACCACTTCTTCTTTGTCCATTTATCTGTTGATGGACATTTTGTTTGCTTGCATGTCTTGGCTCTTGTAAATATTGCTGCAGTGCATGTTTGCCTGTCTGTGCCTTTCCGATTCTGGTCTTCTTAAGGTATAGGTCCATTAAGGGATCGGCCGCATCATATGGTAGCTCAGTTTTTACGTTTTAAACGCAGCTCCATTCTGTGTTCATGATTAGCTCTTACCACTTTACATACAGCCAACTGCATAGTGGGTATGCATTTCTGCACCAAACCATCAGCATTCATTGTTTGTAGAGTCTTTACGGATGGCATTTTGAATATTGGGTGGCGAAATCTTTTTGTAGTTTGGATTTGCATCCAACCAATAGTTCCTGATATTGAGCATTTATCCATGTTCTTTTTTTCAAATAACAGAGTGAGTAACACTTACCTCTTCAAACTGTTTTCTTGAAAAATTTTCCGTGTTGTGAACTTTTTTGGCCATTACCTACCCCAGGACATTTTTTGAGGACACGTGTCATTTACAGCCCTACAATTACTGTGAATCTTAAGTGACCGCTAGCCCTGTGTTCAAAGCTGCTGTTGTGGGAAACGGCCACAAGGC
Organism: Eubalaena glacialis; assembly: GCF_028564815.1. Taxonomy (NCBI): domain Eukaryota; kingdom Metazoa; phylum Chordata; class Mammalia; order Artiodactyla; family Balaenidae; genus Eubalaena; species Eubalaena glacialis. The sequence goes on from NW_026871154.1 coordinate 75,053, forward strand.
GGCAGCATTTCTCCATTCCCAAATCTGGTCACTAGGGCAGCAGAGCCTTCCTGAAAGTTGTGTTCCTAGGTTGTAAATTAGAAAGCAATGTGCCAGGGAAAACCCCAATAACTTTTTGTCTCATTAATTGTTGTTTGTGGTTTTAATTTTTTAAATTGGGGTAATGAGTAGAATAGTGTTTGTTCTGGGTGTACACAATCAGGTTCAATTGAACATTATATATATATATCTATTCACGTACAGATCCTCTTCCCATTTAAATTACTATTATTTTCTTTTATAAATTTATTTTATTTATTTATTTATGTTTGGCTGAGTTGGATCTTCGTTGCTGCATGTGGGCTTTCTCTAGTTGCGGTGAGCGGGGGCTACTCTCCGTTGCGGTGCACGGGCTTCTCAATGCAGTGGTTTCTCTTGTTGTGGAGCACGGGCTCTTGGCCTGCGGGCTTCAGTAGTTGTGGTGCATGGGCTCAGTAGTTATGGCTCATGGGCTCCAGAGCATAGGCTCGTTAGTTGTGGTGCACGGGCTTAGGTGCTCTGCAGCATGTGGGATCTTCCCGAACCAGGGATCGAACCTGTGTCCCCTGCATTGGCAGGTGGTTTCTTAACCACGGTGCCACCTGGTAAACCCCCGTGTGAATTATTACAGAGCGTTCAGTAGACCTCCCTTGGTATATGGTCGGTCTTTTTGATACATGTGTTTACTATGTATTTGCATACGTATGGTAACCCTAATCTTAATGTATCCATTCCTCCCACCTTTCCCTTTAGATAACCATAGTTTGTTTTCTAAGTCTGTGAGAGTCTTTCTCTGTGGAAGTATGTTCGTATGTGTCAGTGGTTAGGTAACACCTAGGAGTGATATCACAGGTTATTTGTCGTCTGCTTTCCGACTTACCTCATGTTCTGTGATTATCTCTAGGCTCATCTATGGTGCTGCAAAGAGCAGTGTTGCATACTTTTCCATAGCGAATACTCCATTGTGTACATGGACCACTTCTTCTTTTTACATTCATCTGTTGATGGACATTTTGGTTACTTCCAAGTCTTGGCTATGCTAAATATTGGTGCAGTGCAGGATTGCCAGCCTGTGTCTTTTGGATTCTGGTCTTCTGAGGGGTTAGGCCCAGCAGTGGGCCTACTAGATCATATGGTAGTTCCATTTTTACCTTTCAACGCACCTCCATTCTATTCTCACTACTGGCTGTTTCCAGTTTACATCCGACCAGCAACCAGAGGGTACACAGATCTCTCAAAGCCCTTCAGCATTTATTGTTTGTAGACTTTTTACTGATGGCGTTTTGAGTGTTGTGTGGTGATACCTTTTTGTAGTTTGGATTTGCATGCGTCTAATAATTCCCGATATTGAGCTTTTATCTACGTCCGTTTTCTTTTCTTTTTTCTTGAAGTAAAACAGAGAGACTTGCCTCTTCAAATTGTTTCCTTGAAAATTTGCCATGTTCTGGAATCCTGTGGCCATTACCTGCACCAGGACATTTTTTGAGGGCAGGTGTCATTTACAGCCCTGTAGTAATTGTGAATATTACATGACCATTAGCTCTGGGTTTAAAGCTGCTGTTGCAGGAAACGGCCACAAGGAGGCAGCACTTCTATATTCCGAACTCTGGTTACTAGGGCAACAGAGCCTTCCTGGAAGTCCTGTTTGTAGGTTGTACAGTAGAGTGGAATGTGCCAGTACAAACCCCCAAAAACTATGTCTACTGATTTGTTGTTGGTATTCTTAGTTTAATTTTCATTTTTCTCAGAGCAAATTTGATTGCAATGTTGTGTTTGTCCTAGGTGTACAGAATCTCTTTCATTGATACATATATCTTTTCATGTTTGGATCCCATTCCATATAGGTTATTACAGAATGTCGTGTAGACCTCTCTTGGTATTCGGTATGTCTTTGATGAATATATATTTTATAAGTATTAGCATATGTCTGTTAAACCCAATATCCTCCGTTATACATTCCTCACACCTTTCCATTTGGTGAACCACAGGCTTGTTTTCTGAACACGTGAGTGTCCTTCTCTGTGGAAATAGGTTCATTCCTATCAATTTTTAGATAACACCTATACGTGATATCATAGGATCTGTGTCTCTCGCTTTCTGACTGACTTCAAGTTGTGTGATTATCTGTAGCCTCATCTATGGTGCTGCAAACGGCATTGTTTCATTCTTTTCTGTGTCTAATATTGCATTGTGTACATGGACCACTTTTTCGTCCATTCATATGATGATGGACATTTTTGTTGCTTCCATGTCTTGGTTATTGTAAACACTGCTGCAATACACGATTTTCCATCCTGTGTCTTTTTGATTCTGGCTTTCACAGGTGACAGGCCCAATAGTGGGCCTTCCGGATCATATGGTGACTCAATTTTTACTTTGAAACGCACTGCCATTCTGTTCCTATTATTGGCTGTTACCAGTTTACATCCCACTTAGACCGAGAGGTTACGCTCTTCTCCACAGCTTCTTCGACATCTATTGTTTGTTGACTTTTTGCTGATGGTCATTCTGACTGGTGTGAGGTGACACCTTTGTGTAGATTGGATTTGCATGCGTCTAATAATTCCTGATGTTTTGCGTTTATCAATGTCCTTTTCATTTTTTTTTAAGATTGAGCTAAACTTACAACTTCAAATTGCCTTCTTGAAAAATTTGGCGCGTTTGGATTTTTTTGGCCATTCCCTACCCCAGGACATTTTTTGAGGGCATGAGTCATTTACAGCCCTGCAGTCCTTGTGAATCTTAGTGACCATTAGCAGTGGATTTAAAGGTGCTGTTTGAGGAAACGGCCTTAGTGTGGCAGCATTTCTACGTTGCCAACTCTGCTTGCTATGGAAAGAGAACCTTGCTGCAAGGTGTGCTTTGAGGTTGCAGATTAGAGTGGAATGTGCCAGGACAAACCCCCATAAGTTTTAGCCTCCTTAATTCTTGTTTGTGTCTTTAAGTTGTAGTTTTTCCCAGAGCCAATTGGATTTAAAAATGTCTTTTGTTCTAGGTGTAAAGAATCTTGTTCATTTACGCATATACATATATCTATTGACCTTTGTGTCCTTTTCCATGTAGGTTATTACAGAGTGTTGAGTAGACCACTCATGGTATTCCATAGGTGTTTGGGGATGATATATTTTATATGTATTAGTATATGTTTGTTAACCCCAATATCCTAATTTATGCATTCCTCACACCTTTTCTTTGGCTTAACCATAAGTTTGTCTTCTCAATCTGAGATTGTCTTTCTCTGTGGAAATATGTTCCTTTTTATGAATTTTCAGATAACGTAAGTGATATCATAGGACATTTGTCTTTCGCATTCTGACTTACTTCACGTTGTGTGATTAAGTGGTGCTGTATATGCCATTCTTTTATTGTTTTCCTGGCTAATATTCCATTCTGTACATATACCACTTCTTCTTTGTCCATTCATCTGTTTATAGACCTTTTTTTGCTTCCATGTCTTGGCTATTTAAATATTGCTGCAGTGCACATTTGCCTGCCTCTGTCTTTCCGATTCTGGTGGTTTTAGGTTATAGACCCAGAGGGTGCCCTGCCGCATCATATGGTAGCTGAATTTTTACCTTTTAAAGCAGCTCCATTCAGTTTTCATTAGTGCTGTTACCACTTTACATCCCACCAGCAGCTAGACGGTACACAGTTCTCTAAAACCCCTTCAGCATTAATAGATTGTAGACTTTTTGCTGATGGTCATTTGACTGGTGTGAGCGGAACCCTTTTTGGAGGTTGGATGTGCATGTGGCTAATAATTCCTTATACTGAGCTTTAGGCATGTCTTTGTTTCCTTTTCCTTTTTTTTAAAGAGTGAGTACAACTTCCCTCTTCATATTGACTTCTTGAAAAATTTGTCATGTGTCGAATATTCTTGCCTATTCCCTACCCCAGGGCATTTTTTGAGGGCAGGTGTCATTTACAGCCCTGCAGTCCTTGTGACTCTTAAGCAACCACTAGCACTGGGTTTAAAGCTGCTGTTGTGGGAAACAGCCCCAAGGCGGCAGCATTATTACGTTCTCAACTCTTGTTACTAGGGCAACAGAGTCTTCCTGGACGTCGTGTTCCTCGGTTGTAAATTAGAGTTGAATGTGCTGGGACAAGCCCCCAGAAGTTTATGTCTCCCTACTTATGTTTGTTTCCTAAATTTAATTTCTATTTCTTATTGGAGTAAATTTGATTAGAGTGTTGTGATTGTCTGGCTCTACAGAATCTGCTCAATGATTCATCCATATGTCTGTTCATCTTCGGATCCTGTTACCATGTATGTTATTACAGAATGTTGAGTAGACCTCCCTTGGTATTTGGTAGGTGTTTTGTCATTATATATTTTATATGTATTGGTGATTATATAATTCATATAGTTTATATGTTATATGTTTATATACATTTAACATACATAAGTATATGTATGCTACCCCCAGAATCCTAATTTATCCATCGTCCCACCTTTCATTTTGGTTAACCATTAGTTTGTTTTATGTCTGTGTGTGTCTTTTTCTGTGGAAATATGTTCATTGGGAGCAATCTTAGGATAACATGTATAAATGATATCATAGGATATTTGTCATTCCCTTTTGATTTACTTAACGTAATATGATTATTTCTAGGCTCATCTGTAGTCCTGAAAACGGCATTGTTCGTTTTTCTTCCGAGGCTACTATTCCATTCTGTCTGTATACCACTTCTTCTTTGTCCATTTATCTGTTGATGGACATTTTGTTTGCTTGCATGTCTTGGCTCTTGTAAATATTGCTGCAGTGCATGTTTGCCTGTCTGTGCCTTTCCGATTCTGGTCTTCTTAGGGTATAGGTCCATTAAGGGATCGGCCGCATCATATGGTAGCTCAGTTTTTACGTTTTAAACGCAGCTCCATTCTGTTCTCATGATTAGCTCTTACCACTTTACATACAGCCAACTGCATAGTGGGTATGCATTTCTTCACCAACACATCAGCATTCATTGTTTGTAGAGTCTTTACGGATGGCATTTTGAATATTGGGTGGCGAAATCTTTTTGTAGTTTGGATTTGCATCCAACCAATAGTTCCTGATATTGAGCTTTTATCCATGTTCTTTTTTTCAAATAACAGAGTGAGTAACACTTACCTCTTCAAACTGTTTCCTTGAAAAATTTTCCGTGTTGTGAACTTTTTTGGCCTTTACCTACCCCAGGACATTTTTTGAGGACACGTGTCATTTACAGCCCTACAATTACTGTGAATCTCAAGTGACCGCTAGCCCTGTGTTCAAAGCTGCTGTTGTGGGAAACGGCCACAAGGCGGCAGCATTTCTCCATTCCCAAATCTGGTCACTAGGGCAGCAGAGCCTTCCTGAAAGTTGTGTTCCTAGGTTGTAAATTAGAAAGCAATGTGCCAGGGAAAACCCCAATAACTTTTTGTCTCATTAATTGTTGTTTGTGGTTTTAATTTTTTAAATTGGGGTAATGAGTAGAATAGTGTTTGTTCTGGGTGTACACAATCAGGTTCAATTGAACATTATATATATATATCTATTCACGTACAGATCCTCTTCCCATTTAAATTACTATTATTTTCTTTTATAAATTTATTTTATTTATTTATTTATGTTTGGCTGAGTTGGATCTTCGTTGCTGCATGTGGGCTTTCTCTAGTTGCGGTGAGCGGGGGCTACTCTCCGTTGCGATGCACGGGCTTCTCAATGCAGTGGTTCCTCTTGTTGTGGAGCACGGGCTCTTGGCCTGCGGGCTTCAGTAGTTGTGGTGCATGGGCTCAGTAGTTATGGCTCATGGGCTCCAGTGCATAGGCTCGTTAGTTGTGGTGCACGGGCTTAGGTGCTCTGCAGCATGTGGGATCTTCCCGAACCAGGGATCGAACCTGTGTCCCCTGCATTGGCAGGTGGTTTCTTAACCACGGTGCCACCTGGTAAACCCCCGTGTGAATTATTACAGAGCGTTCAGTAGACCTCCCTTGGTATATGGTCGGTCTTTTTGATACATGTGTTTAATATGTATTTGCATACATGTGGTAACCCTAATCTTAATGTAACCATTCCTCCCACCTTTCCCTTTAGATAACCATAGTTTGTTTTCTAAGTCTGTGAGAGTCTTTCTCTGTGGAAATATGTTCGTATGTGTCAGTGGTTAGGTAACACCTAGGAGTGATATCACAGGTTATTTGTCGTCTGCTTTCCGACTTACCTCATGTTCTGTGATTATCTCTAGGCTCATCTATGGTGCTGCAAAGAGCAGTGTTGCATACTTTTCCATAGCGAATATTCCATTGTGTACATGGACCACTTCTTCTTTTTACATTCATTTGTTGATGGACATTTTGGTTACTTCCAAGTCTTGGCTATGCTAAATATTGGTGCAGTGCAGGATTGCAAGCCAGTGTCTTTTGGATTCTGGTCTTCTGAGGGGTTAGGCCCAGCAGTGGGCCTACTAGAACATATGGTAGTTCCATTTTTACCTTTCAACGCACCTCCATTCTATTCTCACTACTGGCTGTTTCCAGTTTACATCCGACCAGCAACCAGAGGGTACACAGATCTCTCAAAGCCCTTCAGCATTTATTGTTTGTAGACTTTTTACTGATGGCATTTTGAGTGTTGGGTGGTGATACCTTTTTGTAGTTTGGATTTGCATGCGTCTAATAATTCCCGATATTGAGCTTTTATCTACGTCTGTTTTCTTTTCTTTTTTCTTGAAGTAAAACAGAGATACTTGCCTCTTCAAATTGTTTCCTTGAAAATTTGCCATGTTCTGGATTCCTGTGGCCATTACCTGCACCAGGACATTTTTTGAGGGCAGGTGTCATTTACAGCCCTGTAGTAATTGTGAATATTACATGACCATTAGCTCTGGGTTTAAAGCTGCTGTTGCAGGAAACGGCCACAAGGAGGCAGCATTTCTATATTCCCAACTCTGGTTACTAGGGCAACAGAGCCTTCCTGGAAGTCCTGTTTGTAGGTTGTACAGTAGAGTGGAATGTGCCAGGACAAACCCCCAAAAACTATGTCTACTGATTTGTTGTTGGTATTCTTAGTTTAATTTTCATTTTTCTCAGAGCAAATTTGATTGCAATGTTGTGTTTGTCCTAGGTGTACAGAATCTCTTTCATTGATACATATATCTTTTCATGTTTGGATCCCGTTCCATATAGGTTATTACAGAATGTTGTGTAGACCTCTCTTGGTATTCGGTATGTCTTTGATGTATATATATTTTATAAGTATTAGCATATGTTTGTTAAAGCCAATATCCTCCGTTATACATTCCTCACACCTTTCCATTTGGTGAACCACAAGCTTGTTTTCTGAACACGTGAGTGTCCTTCTCTGTGGAAATATGTTCATTCCTATCAATTTTTAGATAACACCTATACGTGATATCATAGGATCTGTGTCTCTCGCTTTCTGACTGACTTCAAGTTGTGTGATTATCTGTAGCCTCATCTATGGTGCTGCAAACGGCATTGTTTCATTCTTTTCTGTGTCTAATATTGCATTGTGTACATGGACCACTTTTTCGTCCATTCATATGATGATGGACATTTTTGTTGCTTCCATGTCTTGGCTATTGTAAATACTGCTGCAATACACGATTTTCCATCCTGTGTCTTTTTGATTCTGGCTTTCACAGGTGACAGGCCCAATAGTGGGCCTTCCGGATCATATGGTGACTCAATTTTTACCTTGAAAAGCACTGCCATTTTCTGTTCGTATTATTGGCTGTTACCAGTTTACATCCCACTTAGACCGAGAGGTTACGCTCTTCTCCACAGCTTCTTCGACATCTATTGTTTGTTGACTTTTTGCTGATGGTCATTGTGACTGGTGTGAGGTGATACCTTTGTGTAGATTGGACTTGCATGCGTCTAATAATTCCTGATGTTTTGCGTTTATCAATGTCCTTTTCATTTTTTTTTAAGATTGAGCTAAACTTACAACTTCAAATTGCCTTCTTGAAAAATTTGGCGCGTTTGGATTTTTTTGGCCATTCCCTACCCCAGGACATTTTTTGAGGGCATGAGTCATTTACAGCCCTGCAGTCCTTGTGAATCTTAGTGACCATTAGCAGTGGATTTAAAGGTGCTGTTTGAGGAAACGGCCTTAGGGTGGCAGCATTTCTACGTTGCCAACTCTGCTTGCTAGGGAAACAGAACCTTGCTGCAAGGTGTGCTTTTAGGTTGCAGATTAGAGTGGAATGTGCCAGGACAAACCCCCATAAGTTTTAGCCTCCTTAATTCTTGTTTGTGTCTTTAAGTTGTAGTTTTTCCCAGAGCCAATTGGATTTAAAAATGTCTTTTGTTCTAGGTGTAAAGAATCTTGTTCATTTACGCATATACATATATCTATTGACCTTTGTGTCCTTTTCCATGTAGGTTATTACAGAGTGTTGAGTAGACCACTCATGGTATTCCATAGGTGTTTGGGGATGATATATTTTATATGTATTAGTATATGTTTGTTAACCCCAATATCCTAATTTATGCATTCCTCACACCTTTTCTTTGGCTTAACCATAAGTTTGTCTTCTCAATCTGAGATTGTCTTTCTCTGTGGAAATATGTTCCTTTTTATGAATTTTCAGATAACGTAAGTGATATCATAGGACATTTGTCTTTCGCATTCTGACTTACTTCACGTTGTGTGATTAAGTGGTGCTGTATATGCCATTCTTTTATTGTTTTCCTGGCTAATATTCCATTCTGTACATATACCACTTCTTCTTTGTCCATTCATCTGTTTATAGACCTTTTTTTGCTTCCATGTCTTGGCTATTTAAATATTGCTGCAGTGCACATTTGCCTGCCTCTGTCTTTCCGATTCTGGTGGTTTTAGGTTATAGACCCAGAAGGTGCCCTGCCGCATCATATGGTAGCTGAATTTTTACCTTTTAAAGCAGCTCCATTCAGTTTTCATTAGTGCTGTTACCACTTTACATCCCACCAGCAGCTAGACGGTACACAGTTCTCTAAAACCCCTTCAGCATTAATAGATTGTAGACTTTTTGCTGATGGTCATTTGACTGGTGTGAGCGGAACCCTTTTTGGAGGTTGGATGTGCATGTGGCTAATAATTCCTTATACTGAGCTTTAGGCATGTCTTTGTTTCCTTTTCCTTTTTTTTAAAGAGTGAGTACAACTTCCCTCTTCATATTGACTTCTTGAAAAATTTGTCATGTGTCGAATATTCTTGCCTATTCCCTACCCCAGGGCATTTTTTGAGGGCAGGTGTCATTTACAGCCCTGCAGTCCTTGTGACTCTTAAGCAACCACTAGCACTGGGTTTAAAGCTGCTGTTGTGGGAAACAGCCCCAAGGCGGCAGCATTATTACGTTCTCAACTCTTGTTACTAGGGCAACAGAGTCTTCCTGGACGTCGTGTTCCTCGGTTGTAAATTAGAGTTGAATGTGCTGGGACAAGCCCCCAGAAGTTTATGTCTCCCTACTTATGTTTGTTTCCTAAATTTAATTTCTATTTCTTATTGGAGTAAATTTGATTAGAGTGTTGTGATTGTCTGGCTCTACAGAATCTGCTCAATGATTCATCCATATGTCTGTTCATCTTCGGATCCTGTTACCATGTATGTTATTACAGAATGTTGAGTAGACCTCCCTTGGTATTTGGTAGGTGTTTTGTCATTATATATTTTATATGTATTGGTGATTATATAATTCATATAGTTTATATGTTATATGTTTATATACATTTAACATACATAAGTATATGTATGCTACCCCCAGAATCCTAATTTATCCATCGTCCCACCTTTCATTTTGGTTAACCATTAGTTTGTTTTATGTCTGTGTGTGTCTTTTTCTGTGGAAATATGTTCATTGGGAGCAATCTTAGGATAACATGTATAAATGATATCATAGGATATTTGTCATTCCCTTTTGATTTACTTAACGTAATATGATTATTTCTAGGCTCATCTGTAGTCCTGAAAACGGCATTGTTCGTTTTTCTTCCGAGGCTACTATTCCATTCTGTCTGTATACCACTTCTTCTTTGTCCATTTATCTGTTGATGGACATTTTGTTTGCTTGCATGTCTTGGCTCTTGTAAATATTGCTGCAGTGCATGTTTGCCTGTCTGTGCCTTTCCGATTCTGATCTTCTTAGGGTATAGGTCCATTAAGGGATCGGCCGCATCATATGGTAGCTCAGTTTTTACGTTTTAAACGCAGCTCCATTCTGTTCTCATGATTAGCTCTTACCACTTTACATACAGCCAACTGCATAGTGGGTATGCATTTCTTCACCAACACATCAGCATTCATTGTTTGTAGAGTCTTTACGGATGGCATTTTGAATATTGGGTGGCGAAATCTTTTTGTAGTTTGGATTTGCATCCAACCAATAGTTCCTGATATTGAGCTTTTATCCATGTTCTTTTTTTCAAATAACAGAGTGAGTAACACTTACCTCTTCAAACTGTTTCCTTGAAAAATTTTCCGTGTTGTGAACTTTTTTGGCCTTTACCTACCCCAGGACATTTTTTGAGGACACGTGTCATTTACAGCCCTACAATTACTGTGAATCTCAAGTGACCGCTAGCCCTGTGTTCAAAGCTGCTGTTGTGGGAAACGGCCACAAGGCGGCAGCATTTCTCCATTCCCAAATCTGGTCACTAGGGCAGCAGAGCCTTCCTGAAAGTTGTGTTCCTAGGTTGTAAATTAGAAAGCAATGTGCCAGGGAAAACCCCAATAACTTTTTGTCTCATTAATTGTTGTTTGTGGTTTTAATTTTTTAAATTGGGGTAATGAGTAGAATAGTGTTTGTTCTGGGTGTACACAATCAGGTTCAATTGAACATTATATATATATATCTATTCACGTACAGATCCTCTTCCCATTTAAATTACTATTATTTTCTTTTATAAATTTATTTTATTTATTTATTTATGTTTGGCTGAGTTGGATCTTCGTTGCTGCATGTGGGCTTTCTCTAGTTGCGGTGAGCGGGGGCTACTCTCCGTTGCGATGCACGGGCTTCTCAATGCAGTGGTTCCTCTTGTTGTGGAGCACGGGCTCTTGGCCTGCGGGCTTCAGTAGTTGTGGTGCATGGGCTCAGTAGTTATGGCTCATGGGCTCCAGTGCATAGGCTCGTTAGTTGTGGTGCACGGGCTTAGGTGCTCTGCAGCATGTGGGATCTTCCCGAACCAGGGATCGAACCTGTGTCCCCTGCATTGGCAGGTGGTTTCTTAACCACGGTGCCACCTGGTAAACCCCCGTGTGAATTATTACAGAGCGTTCAGTAGACCTCCCTTGGTATATGGTCGGTCTTTTTGATACATGTGTTTAATATGTATTTGCATACATGTGGTAACCCTAATCTTAATGTAACCATTCCTCCCACCTTTCCCTTTAGATAACCATAGTTTGTTTTCTAAGTCTGTGAGAGTCTTTCTCTGTGGAAATATGTTCGTATGTGTCAGTGGTTAGGTAACACCTAGGAGTGATATCACAGGTTATTTGTCGTCTGCTTTCCGACTTACCTCATGTTCTGTGATTATCTCTAGGCTCATCTATGGTGCTGCAAAGAGCAGTGTTGCATACTTTTCCATAGCGAATATTCCATTGTGTACATGGACCACTTCTTCTTTTTACATTCATTTGTTGATGGACATTTTGGTTACTTCCAAGTCTTGGCTATGCTAAATATTGGTGCAGTGCAGGATTGCAAGCCAGTGTCTTTTGGATTCTGGTCTTCTGAGGGGTTAGGCCCAGCAGTGGGCCTACTAGAACATATGGTAGTTCCATTTTTACCTTTCAACGCACCTCCATTCTATTCTCACTACTGGCTGTTTCCAGTTTACATCCGACCAGCAACCAGAGGGTACACAGATCTCTCAAAGCCCTTCAGCATTTATTGTTTGTAGACTTTTTACTGATGGCATTTTGAGTGTTGGGTGGTGATACCTTTTTGTAGTTTGGATTTGCATGCGTCTAATAATTCCCGATATTGAGCTTTTATCTACGTCTATTTTCTTTTCTTTTTTCTTGAAGTAAAACAGAGATACTTGCCTCTTCAAATTGTTTCCTTGAAAATTTGCCATGTTCTGGATTCCTGTGGCCATTACCTGCACCAGGACATTTTTTGAGGGCAGGTGTCATTTACAGCCCTGTAGTAATTGTGAATATTACATGACCATTAGCTCTGGGTTTAAAGCTGCTGTTGCAGGAAACGGCCACAAGGAGGCAGCATTTCTATATTCCCAACTCTGGTTACTAGGGCAACAGAGCCTTCCTGGAAGTCCTGTTTGTAGGTTGTACAGTAGAGTGGAATGTGCCAGGACAAACCCCCAAAAACTATGTCTACTGATTTGTTGTTGGTATTCTTAGTTTAATTTTCATTTTTCTCAGAGCAAATTTGATTGCAATGTTGTGTTTGTCCTAGGTGTACAGAATCTCTTTCATTGATACATATATCTTTTCATGTTTGGATCCCGTTCCATATAGGTTATTACAGAATGTTGTGTAGACCTCTCTTGGTATTCGGTATGTCTTTGATGTATATATATTTTATAAGTATTAGCATATGTTTGTTAAAGCCAATATCCTCCGTTATACATTCCTCACACCTTTCCATTTGGTGAACCACAAGCTTGTTTTCTGAACACGTGAGTGTCCTTCTCTGTGGAAATATGTTCATTCCTATCAATTTTTAGATAACACCTATACGTGATATCATAGGATCTGTGTCTCTCGCTTTCTGACTGACTTCAAGTTGTGTGATTATCTGTAGCCTCATCTATGGTGCTGCAAACGGCATTGTTTCATTCTTTTCTGTGTCTAATATTGCATTGTGTACATGGACCACTTTTTCGTCCATTCATATGATGATGGACATTTTTGTTGCTTCCATGTCTTGGCTATTGTAAATACTGCTGCAATACACGATTTTCCATCCTGTGTCTTTTTGATTCTGGCTTTCACAGGTGACAGGCCCAATAGTGGGCCTTCCGGATCATATGGTGACTCAATTTTTACCTTGAAAAGCACTGCCATTTTCTGTTCGTATTATTGGCTGTTACCAGTTTACATCCCACTTAGACCGAGAGGTTACGCTCTTCTCCACAGCTTCTTCGACATCTATTGTTTGTTGACTTTTTGCTGATGGTCATTGTGACTGGTGTGAGGTGATACCTTTGTGTAGATTGGACTTGCATGCGTCTAATAATTCCTGATGTTTTGCGTTTATCAATGTCCTTTTCATTTTTTTTTAAGATTGAGCTAAACTTACAACTTCAAATTGCCTTCTTGAAAAATTTGGCGCGTTTGGATTTTTTTGGCCATTCCCTACCCCAGGACATTTTTTGAGGGCATGAGTCATTTACAGCCCTGCAGTCCTTGTGAATCTTAGTGACCATTAGCAGTGGATTTAAAGGTGCTGTTTGAGGAAACGGCCTTAGGGTGGCAGCATTTCTACGTTGCCAACTCTGCTTGCTAGGGAAACAGAACCTTGCTGCAAGGTGTGCTTTTAGGTTGCAGATTAGAGTGGAATGTGCCAGGACAAACCCCCATAAGTTTTAGCCTCCTTAATTCTTGTTTGTGTCTTTAAGTTGTAGTTTTTCCCAGAGCCAATTGGATTTAAAAATGTCTTTTGTTCTAGGTGTAAAGAATCTTGTTCATTTACGCATATACATATATCTATTGACCTTTGTGTCCTTTTCCATGTAGGTTATTACAGAGTGTTGAGTAGACCACTCATGGTATTCCATAGGTGTTTGGGGATGATATATTTTATATGTATTAGTATATGTTTGTTAACCCCAATATCCTAATTTATGCATTCCTCACACCTTTTCTTTGGCTTAACCATAAGTTTGTCTTCTCAATCTGAGATTGTCTTTCTCTGTGGAAATATGTTCCTTTTTATGAATTTTCAGATAACGTAAGTGATATCATAGGACATTTGTCTTTCGCATTCTGACTTACTTCACGTTGTGTGATTAAGTGGTGCTGTATATGCCATTCTTTTATTGTTTTCCTGGCTAATATTCCATTCTGTACATATACCACTTCTTCTTTGTCCATTCATCTGTTTATAGACCTTTTTTTGCTTCCATGTCTTGGCTATTTAAATATTGCTGCAGTGCACATTTGCCTGCCTCTGTCTTTCCGATTCTGGTGGTTTTAGGTTATAGACCCAGAAGGTGCCCTGCCGCATCATATGGTAGCTGAATTTTTACCTTTTAAAGCAGCTCCATTCAGTTTTCATTAGTGCTGTTACCACTTTACATCCCACCAGCAGCTAGACGGTACACAGTTCTCTAAAACCCCTTCAGCATTAATAGATTGTAGACTTTTTGCTGATGGTCATTTGACTGGTGTGAGCGGAACCCTTTTTGGAGGTTGGATGTGCATGTGGCTAATAATTCCTTATACTGAGCTTTAGGCATGTCTTTGTTTCCTTTTCCTTTTTTTTAAAGAGTGAGTACAACTTCCCTCTTCATATTGACTTCTTGAAAAATTTGTCATGTGTCGAATATTCTTGCCTATTCCCTACCCCAGGGCATTTTTTGAGGGCAGGTGTCATTTACAGCCCTGCAGTCCTTGTGACTCTTAAGCAACCACTAGCACTGGGTTTAAAGCTGCTGTTGTGGGAAACAGCCCCAAGGCGGCAGCATTATTACGTTCTCAACTCTTGTTACTAGGGCAACAGAGTCTTCCTGGACGTCGTGTTCCTCGGTTGTAAATTAGAGTTGAATGTGCTGGGACAAGCCCCCAGAAGTTTATGTCTCCCTACTTATGTTTGTTTCCTAAATTTAATTTCTATTTCTTATTGGAGTAAATTTGATTAGAGTGTTGTGATTGTCTGGCTCTACAGAATCTGCTCAATGATTCATCCATATGTCTGTTCATCTTCGGATCCTGTTACCATGTATGTTATTACAGAATGTTGAGTAGACCTCCCTTGGTATTTGGTAGGTGTTTTGTCATTATATATTTTATATGTATTGGTGATTATATAATTCATATAGTTTATATGTTATATGTTTATATACATTTAACATACATAAGTATATGTATGCTACCCCCAGAATCCTAATTTCTCCATCCTCCCACCTTTCATTTTGGTTAACCATTAGTTTGTTTTATAAGTCTGTGTGTGTCTTTTTGTGTGGAACTATGTTCATTGGTAGCAATCTTAGGATAACATGTATAAATGATATCATAGGATATTTGTCATTCCCTTTTGATTTACTTAACGTAATATGATTATTTCTAGGCTCATCTGTAGTCCTGAAAACGGCATTGTTCGTTTTTCTTCCGAGGCTACTATTCCATTCTGTCCGTATACCACTTCTTCTTTGTCCATTTATCTGTTGATGGACATTTTGTTTGCTTGCATGTCTTGGCTCTTGTAAATATTGCTGCAGTGCATGTTTGCCTGTCTGTGCCTTTCCGATTCTGGTCTTCTTAAGGTATAGGTCCATTAAGGGATCGGCCGCATCATATGGTAGCTCAGTTTTTACGTTTTAAACGCAGCTCCATTCTGTGTTCATGATTAGCTCTTACCACTTTACATACAGCCAACTGCATAGTGGGTATGCATTTCTGCACCAAACCATCAGCATTCATTGTTTGTAGAGTCTTTACGGATGGCATTTTGAATATTGGGTGGCGAAATCTTTTTGTAGTTTGGATTTGCATCCAACCAATAGTTCCTGATATTGAGCATTTATCCATGTTCTTTTTTTCAAATAACAGAGTGAGTAACACTTACCTCTTCAAACTGTTTTCTTGAAAAATTTTCCGTGTTGTGAACTTTTTTGGCCATTACCTACCCCAGGACATTTTTTGAGGACACGTGTCATTTACAGCCCTACAATTACTGTGAATCTTAAGTGACCGCTAGCCCTGTGTTCAAAGCTGCTGTTGTGGGAAACGGCCACAAGGCGGCAGCATTTCTCCACTCCCAAATCTGGTCACTAGGGCAGCAGAGCCTTCCTGAAAGTTGTGTTCCTAGGTTGTAAATTAGAAAGCAATGTGCCAGGGAAAACCCCAATAACTTTTTGTCTCATTAATTGTTGTTTGTGGTTTTAATTTTTTAAATTGGGGTAATGAGTAGAATAGTGTTTGTTCTGGGTGTACACAATCAGGTTCAATTGAACATTATATATATATATCTATTCACGTACAGATCCTCTTCCCATTTAAATTACTATTATTTTCTTTTATAAATTTATTTTATTTATTTATTTATGTTTGGCTGAGTTGGATCTTCGTTGCTGCATGTGGGCTTTCTCTAGTTGCGGTGAGCGGGGGCTACTCTCCGTTGCGGTGCACGGGCTTCTCAATGCAGTGGTTTCTCTTGTTGTGGAGCACGGGCTCTTGGCCTGCGGGCTTCAGTAGTTGTGGTGCATGGGCTCAGTAGTTATGGCTCATGGGCTCCAGAGCATAGGCTCGTTAGTTGTGGTGCACGGGCTTAGGTGCTCTGCAGCATGTGGGATCTTCCCGAACCAGGGATCGAACCTGTGTCCCCTGCATTGGCAGGTGGTTTCTTAACCACGGTGCCACCTGGTAAACCCCCGTGTGAATTATTACAGAGCGTTCAGTAGACCTCCCTTGGTATATGGTCGGTCTTTTTGATACATGTGTTTACTATGTATTTGCATACGTATGGTAACCCTAATCTTAATGTATCCATTCCTCCCACCTTTCCCTTTAGATAACCATAGTTTGTTTTCTAAGTCTGTGAGAGTCTTTCTCTGTGGAAGTATGTTCGTATGTGTCAGTGGTTAGGTAACACCTAGGAGTGATATCACAGGTTATTTGTCGTCTGCTTTCCGACTTACCTCATGTTCTGTGATTATCTCTAGGCTCATCTATGGTGCTGCAAAGAGCAGTGTTGCATACTTTTCCATAGCGAATACTCCATTGTGTACATGGACCACTTCTTCTTTTTACATTCATCTGTTGATGGACATTTTGGTTACTTCCAAGTCTTGGCTATGCTAAATATTGGTGCAGTGCAGGATTGCCAGCCTGTGTCTTTTGGATTCTGGTCTTCTGAGGGGTTAGGCCCAGCAGTGGGCCTACTAGATCATATGGTAGTTCCATTTTTACCTTTCAACGCACCTCCATTCTATTCTCACTACTGGCTGTTTCCAGTTTACATCCGACCAGCAACCAGAGGGTACACAGATCTCTCAAAGCCCTTCAGCATTTATTGTTTGTAGACTTTTTACTGATGGCATTTTGAGTGTTGGGTGGTGATACCTTTTTGTAGTTTGGATTTGCATGCGTCTAATAATTCCCGATATTGAGCTTTTATCTACGTCCGTTTTCTTTTCTTTTTTCTTGAAGTAAAACAGAGAGACTTACCTCTTCAAATTGTTTCCTTGAAAATTTGCCATGTTCTGGAATCCTGTGGCCATTACCTGCACCAGGACATTTTTTGAGGGCAGGTGTCATTTACAGCCCTGTAGTAATTGTGAATATTACATGACCATTAGCTCTGGGTTTAAAGCTGCTGTTGCAGGAAACGGCCACAAGGAGGCAGCACTTCTATATTCCGAACTCTGGTTACTAGGGCAACAGAGCCTTCCTGGAAGTCCTGTTTGTAGGTTGTACAGTAGAGTGGAATGTGCCAGGACAAACCCCCAAAAACTATGTCTACTGATTTGTTGTTGGTATTCTTAGTTTAATTTTCATTTTTCTCAGAGCAAATTTGATTGCAATGTTGTGTTTGTCCTAGGTGTACAGAATCTCTTTCATTGATACATATATCTTTTCATGTTTGGATCCCGTTCCATATAGGTTATTACAGAATGTCGTGTAGACCTCTCTTGGTATTCGGTATGTCTTTGATGAATATATATTTTATAAGTATTAGCATATGTCTGTTAAACCCAATATCCTCCGTTATACATTCCTCACACCTTTCCATTTGGTGAACCACAGGCTTGTTTTCTGAACACGTGAGTGTCCTTCTCTGTGGAAATAGGTTCATTCCTATCAATTTTTAGATAACACCTATACGTGATATCATAGGATCTGTGTCTCTCGCTTTCTGACTGACTTCAAGTTGTGTGATTATCTGTAGCCTCATCTATGGTGCTGCAAACGGCATTGTTTCATTCTTTTCTGTGTCTAATATTGCATTGTGTACATGGACCACTTTTTCGTCCATTCATATGATGATGGACATTTTTGTTGCTTCCATGTCTTGGTTATTGTAAACACTGCTGCAATACACGATTTTCCATCCTGTGTCTTTTTGATTCTGGCTTTCACAGGTGACAGGCCCAATAGTGGGCCTTCCGGATCATATGGTGACTCAATTTTTACTTTGAAACGCACTGCCATTCTGTTCCTATTATTGGCTGTTACCAGTTTACATCCCACTTAGACCGAGAGGTTACGCTCTTCTCCACAGCTTCTTCGACATCTATTGTTTGTTGACTTTTTGCTGATGGTCATTCTGACTGGTGTGAGGTGACACCTTTGTGTAGATTGGATTTGCATGCGTCTAATAATTCCTGATGTTTTGCGTTTATCAATGTCCTTTTCATTTTTTTTTAAGATTGAGCTAAACTTACAACTTCAAATTGCCTTCTTGAAAAATTTGGCGCGTTTGGATTTTTTTGGCCATTCCCTACCCCAGGACATTTTTTGAGGGCATGAGTCATTTACAGCCCTGCAGTCCTTGTGAATCTTAGTGACCATTAGCAGTGGATTTAAAGGTGCTGTTTGAGGAAACGGCCTTAGTGTGGCAGCATTTCTACGTTGCCAACTCTGCTTGCTATGGAAAGAGAACCTTGCTGCAAGGTGTGCTTTGAGGTTGCAGATTAGAGTGGAATGTGCCAGGACAAACCCCCATAAGTTTTAGCCTCCTTAATTCTTGTTTGTGTCTTTAAGTTGTAGTTTTTCCCAGAGCCAATTGGATTTAAAAATGTCTTTTGTTCTAGGTGTAAAGAATCTTGTTCATTTACGCATATACATATATCTATTGACCTTTGTGTCCTTTTCCATGTAGGTTATTACAGAGTGTTGAGTAGACCACTCATGGTATTCCATAGGTGTTTGGGGATGATATATTTTATATGTATTAGTATATGTTTGTTAACCCCAATATCCTAATTTATGCATTCCTCACACCTTTTCTTTGGCTTAACCATAAGTTTGTCTTCTCAATCTGAGATTGTCTTTCTCTGTGGAAATATGTTCCTTTTTATGAATTTTCAGATAACGTAAGTGA
Organism: Eubalaena glacialis; assembly: GCF_028564815.1. Taxonomy (NCBI): domain Eukaryota; kingdom Metazoa; phylum Chordata; class Mammalia; order Artiodactyla; family Balaenidae; genus Eubalaena; species Eubalaena glacialis. Next base: position 94,271 of record NW_026871154.1, read on the forward strand.
TATCATAGGACATTTGTCTTTCGCATTCTGACTTACTTCACGTTGTGTGATTAAGTGGTGCTGTATATGCCATTCTTTTATTGTTTTCCTGGCTAATATTCCATTCTGTACATATACCACTTCTTCTTTGTCCATTCATCTGTTTATAGACCTTTTTTTGCTTCCATGTCTTGGCTATTTAAATATTGCTGCAGTGCACATTTGCCTGCCTCTGTCTTTCCGATTCTGGTGGTTTTAGGTTATAGACCCAGAAGGTGCCCTGCCGCATCATATGGTAGCTGAATTTTTACCTTTTAAAGCAGCTCCATTCAGTTTTCATTAGTGCTGTTACCACTTTACATCCCACCAGCAGCTAGACGGTACACAGTTCTCTAAAACCCCTTCAGCATTAATAGATTGTAGACTTTTTGCTGATGGTCATTTGACTGGTGTGAGCGGAACCCTTTTTGGAGGTTGGATGTGCATGTGGCTAATAATTCCTTATACTGAGCTTTAGGCATGTCTTTGTTTCCTTTTCCTTTTTTTTAAAGAGTGAGTACAACTTCCCTCTTCATATTGACTTCTTGAAAAATTTGTCATGTGTCGAATATTCTTGCCTATTCCCTACCCCAGGGCATTTTTTGAGGGCAGGTGTCATTTACAGCCCTGCAGTCCTTGTGACTCTTAAGCAACCACTAGCACTGGGTTTAAAGCTGCTGTTGTGGGAAACAGCCCCAAGGCGGCAGCATTATTACGTTCTCAACTCTTGTTACTAGGGCAACAGAGTCTTCCTGGACGTCGTGTTCCTCGGTTGTAAATTAGAGTTGAATGTGCTGGGACAAGCCCCCAGAAGTTTATGTCTCCCTACTTATGTTTGTTTCCTAAATTTAATTTCTATTTCTTATTGGAGTAAATTTGATTAGAGTGTTGTGATTGTCTGGCTCTACAGAATCTGCTCAATGATTCATCCATATGTCTGTTCATCTTCGGATCCTGTTACCATGTATGTTATTACAGAATGTTGAGTAGACCTCCCTTGGTATTTGGTAGGTGTTTTGTCATTATATATTTTATATGTATTGGTGATTATATAATTCATATAGTTTATATGTTATATGTTTATATACATTTAACATACATAAGTATATGTATGCTACCCCCAGAATCCTAATTTATCCATCGTCCCACCTTTCATTTTGGTTAACCATTAGTTTGTTTTATGTCTGTGTGTGTCTTTTTCTGTGGAAATATGTTCATTGGGAGCAATCTTAGGATAACATGTATAAATGATATCATAGGATATTTGTCATTCCCTTTTGATTTACTTAACGTAATATGATTATTTCTAGGCTCATCTGTAGTCCTGAAAACGGCATTGTTCGTTTTTCTTCCGAGGCTACTATTCCATTCTGTCTGTATACCACTTCTTCTTTGTCCATTTATCTGTTGATGGACATTTTGTTTGCTTGCATGTCTTGGCTCTTGTAAATATTGCTGCAGTGCATGTTTGCCTGTCTGTGCCTTTCCGATTCTGGTCTTCTTAGGGTATAGGTCCATTAAGGGATCGGCCGCATCATATGGTAGCTCAGTTTTTACGTTTTAAACGCAGCTCCATTCTGTTCTCATGATTAGCTCTTACCACTTTACATACAGCCAACTGCATAGTGGGTATGCATTTCTTCACCAACACATCAGCATTCATTGTTTGTAGAGTCTTTACGGATGGCATTTTGAATATTGGGTGGCGAAATCTTTTTGTAGTTTGGATTTGCATCCAACCAATAGTTCCTGATATTGAGCTTTTATCCATGTTCTTTTTTTCAAATAACAGAGTGAGTAACACTTACCTCTTCAAACTGTTTCCTTGAAAAATTTTCCGTGTTGTGAACTTTTTTGGCCTTTACCTACCCCAGGACATTTTTTGAGGACACGTGTCATTTACAGCCCTACAATTACTGTGAATCTCAAGTGACCGCTAGCCCTGTGTTCAAAGCTGCTGTTGTGGGAAACGGCCACAAGGCGGCAGCATTTCTCCATTCCCAAATCTGGTCACTAGGGCAGCAGAGCCTTCCTGAAAGTTGTGTTCCTAGGTTGTAAATTAGAAAGCAATGTGCCAGGGAAAACCCCAATAACTTTTTGTCTCATTAATTGTTGTTTGTGGTTTTAATTTTTTAAATTGGGGTAATGAGTAGAATAGTGTTTGTTCTGGGTGTACACAATCAGGTTCAATTGAACATTATATATATATATCTATTCACGTACAGATCCTCTTCCCATTTAAATTACTATTATTTTCTTTTATAAATTTATTTTATTTATTTATTTATGTTTGGCTGAGTTGGATCTTCGTTGCTGCATGTGGGCTTTCTCTAGTTGCGGTGAGCGGGGGCTACTCTCCGTTGCGATGCACGGGCTTCTCAATGCAGTGGTTCCTCTTGTTGTGGAGCACGGGCTCTTGGCCTGCGGGCTTCAGTAGTTGTGGTGCATGGGCTCAGTAGTTATGGCTCATGGGCTCCAGTGCATAGGCTCGTTAGTTGTGGTGCACGGGCTTAGGTGCTCTGCAGCATGTGGGATCTTCCCGAACCAGGGATCGAACCTGTGTCCCCTGCATTGGCAGGTGGTTTCTTAACCACGGTGCCACCTGGTAAACCCCCGTGTGAATTATTACAGAGCGTTCAGTAGACCTCCCTTGGTATATGGTCGGTCTTTTTGATACATGTGTTTAATATGTATTTGCATACATGTGGTAACCCTAATCTTAATGTAACCATTCCTCCCACCTTTCCCTTTAGATAACCATAGTTTGTTTTCTAAGTCTGTGAGAGTCTTTCTCTGTGGAAATATGTTCGTATGTGTCAGTGGTTAGGTAACACCTAGGAGTGATATCACAGGTTATTTGTCGTCTGCTTTCCGACTTACCTCATGTTCTGTGATTATCTCTAGGCTCATCTATGGTGCTGCAAAGAGCAGTGTTGCATACTTTTCCATAGCGAATATTCCATTGTGTACATGGACCACTTCTTCTTTTTACATTCATTTGTTGATGGACATTTTGGTTACTTCCAAGTCTTGGCTATGCTAAATATTGGTGCAGTGCAGGATTGCAAGCCAGTGTCTTTTGGATTCTGGTCTTCTGAGGGGTTAGGCCCAGCAGTGGGCCTACTAGAACATATGGTAGTTCCATTTTTACCTTTCAACGCACCTCCATTCTATTCTCACTACTGGCTGTTTCCAGTTTACATCCGACCAGCAACCAGAGGGTACACAGATCTCTCAAAGCCCTTCAGCATTTATTGTTTGTAGACTTTTTACTGATGGCATTTTGAGTGTTGGGTGGTGATACCTTTTTGTAGTTTGGATTTGCATGCGTCTAATAATTCCCGATATTGAGCTTTTATCTACGTCTGTTTTCTTTTCTTTTTTCTTGAAGTAAAACAGAGATACTTGCCTCTTCAAATTGTTTCCTTGAAAATTTGCCATGTTCTGGATTCCTGTGGCCATTACCTGTACCAGGACATTTTTTGAGGGCAGGTGTCATTTACAGCCCTGTAGTAATTGTGAATATTACATGACCATTAGCTCTGGGTTTAAAGCTGCTGTTGCAGGAAACGGCCACAAGGAGGCAGCATTTCTATATTCCCAACTCTGGTTACTAGGGCAACAGAGCCTTCCTGGAAGTCCTGTTTGTAGGTTGTACAGTAGAGTGGAATGTGCCAGGACAAACCCCCAAAAACTATGTCTACTGATTTGTTGTTGGTATTCTTAGTTTAATTTTCATTTTTCTCAGAGCAAATTTGATTGCAATGTTGTGTTTGTCCTAGGTGTACAGAATCTCTTTCATTGATACATATATCTTTTCATGTTTGGATCCCGTTCCATATAGGTTATTACAGAATGTTGTGTAGACCTCTCTTGGTATTCGGTATGTCTTTGATGTATATATATTTTATAAGTATTAGCATATGTTTGTTAAAGCCAATATCCTCCGTTATACATTCCTCACACCTTTCCATTTGGTGAACCACAAGCTTGTTTTCTGAACACGTGAGTGTCCTTCTCTGTGGAAATATGTTCATTCCTATCAATTTTTAGATAACACCTATACGTGATATCATAGGATCTGTGTCTCTCGCTTTCTGACTGACTTCAAGTTGTGTGATTATCTGTAGCCTCATCTATGGTGCTGCAAACGGCATTGTTTCATTCTTTTCTGTGTCTAATATTGCATTGTGTACATGGACCACTTTTTCGTCCATTCATATGATGATGGACATTTTTGTTGCTTCCATGTCTTGGCTATTGTAAATACTGCTGCAATACATGATTTTCCATCCTGTGTCTTTTTGATTCTGGCTTTCACAGGTGACAGGCCCAATAGTGGGCCTTCCGGATCATATGGTGACTCAATTTTTACCTTGAAAAGCACTGCCATTTTCTGTTCGTATTATTGGCTGTTACCAGTTTACATCCCACTTAGACCGAGAGGTTACGCTCTTCTCCACAGCTTCTTCGACATCTATTGTTTGTTGACTTTTTGCTGATGGTCATTGTGACTGGTGTGAGGTGATACCTTTGTGTAGATTGGACTTGCATGCGTCTAATAATTCCTGATGTTTTGCGTTTATCAATGTCCTTTTCATTTTTTTTTAAGATTGAGCTAAACTTACAACTTCAAATTGCCTTCTTGAAAAATTTGGCGCGTTTGGATTTTTTTGGCCATTCCCTACCCCAGGACATTTTTTGAGGGCATGAGTCATTTACAGCCCTGCAGTCCTTGTGAATCTTAGTGACCATTAGCAGTGGATTTAAAGGTGCTGTTTGAGGAAACGGCCTTAGGGTGGCAGCATTTCTACGTTGCCAACTCTGCTTGCTAGGGAAACAGAACCTTGCTGCAAGGTGTGCTTTTAGGTTGCAGATTAGAGTGGAATGTGCCAGGACAAACCCCCATAAGTTTTAGCCTCCTTAATTCTTGTTTGTGTCTTTAAGTTGTAGTTTTTCCCAGAGCCAATTGGATTTAAAAATGTCTTTTGTTCTAGGTGTAAAGAATCTTGTTCATTTACGCATATACATATATCTATTGACCTTTGTGTCCTTTTCCATGTAGGTTATTACAGAGTGTTGAGTAGACCACTCATGGTATTCCATAGGTGTTTGGGGATGATATATTTTATATGTATTAGTATATGTTTGTTAACCCCAATATCCTAATTTATGCATTCCTCACACCTTTTCTTTGGCTTAACCATAAGTTTGTCTTCTCAATCTGAGATTGTCTTTCTCTGTGGAAATATGTTCCTTTTTATGAATTTTCAGATAACGTAAGTGATATCATAGGACATTTGTCTTTCGCATTCTGACTTACTTCACGTTGTGTGATTAAGTGGTGCTGTATATGCCATTCTTTTATTGTTTTCCTGGCTAATATTCCATTCTGTACATATACCACTTCTTCTTTGTCCATTCATCTGTTTATAGACCTTTTTTTGCTTCCATGTCTTGGCTATTTAAATATTGCTGCAGTGCACATTTGCCTGCCTCTGTCTTTCCGATTCTGGTGGTTTTAGGTTATAGACCCAGAAGGTGCCCTGCCGCATCATATGGTAGCTGAATTTTTACCTTTTAAAGCAGCTCCATTCAGTTTTCATTAGTGCTGTTACCACTTTACATCCCACCAGCAGCTAGACGGTACACAGTTCTCTAAAACCCCTTCAGCATTAATAGATTGTAGACTTTTTGCTGATGGTCATTTGACTGGTGTGAGCGGAACCCTTTTTGGAGGTTGGATGTGCATGTGGCTAATAATTCCTTATACTGAGCTTTAGGCATGTCTTTGTTTCCTTTTCCTTTTTTTTAAAGAGTGAGTACAACTTCCCTCTTCATATTGACTTCTTGAAAAATTTGTCATGTGTCGAATATTCTTGCCTATTCCCTACCCCAGGGCATTTTTTGAGGGCAGGTGTCATTTACAGCCCTGCAGTCCTTGTGACTCTTAAGCAACCACTAGCACTGGGTTTAAAGCTGCTGTTGTGGGAAACAGCCCCAAGGCGGCAGCATTATTACGTTCTCAACTCTTGTTACTAGGGCAACAGAGTCTTCCTGGACGTCGTGTTCCTCGGTTGTAAATTAGAGTTGAATGTGCTGGGACAAGCCCCCAGAAGTTTATGTCTCCCTACTTATGTTTGTTTCCTAAATTTAATTTCTATTTCTTATTGGAGTAAATTTGATTAGAGTGTTGTGATTGTCTGGCTCTACAGAATCTGCTCAATGATTCATCCATATGTCTGTTCATCTTCGGATCCTGTTACCATGTATGTTATTACAGAATGTTGAGTAGACCTCCCTTGGTATTTGGTAGGTGTTTTGTCATTATATATTTTATATGTATTGGTGATTATATAATTCATATAGTTTATATGTTATATGTTTATATACATTTAACATACATAAGTATATGTATGCTACCCCCAGAATCCTAATTTCTCCATCCTCCCACCTTTCATTTTGGTTAACCATTAGTTTGTTTTATAAGTCTGTGTGTGTCTTTTTGTGTGGAACTATGTTCATTGGTAGCAATCTTAGGATAACATGTATAAATGATATCATAGGATATTTGTCATTCCCTTTTGATTTACTTAACGTAATATGATTATTTCTAGGCTCATCTGTAGTCCTGAAAACGGCATTGTTCGTTTTTCTTCCGAGGCTACTATTCCATTCTGTCCGTATACCACTTCTTCTTTGTCCATTTATCTGTTGATGGACATTTTGTTTGCTTGCATGTCTTGGCTCTTGTAAATATTGCTGCAGTGCATGTTTGCCTGTCTGTGCCTTTCCGATTCTGGTCTTCTTAAGGTATAGGTCCATTAAGGGATCGGCCGCATCATATGGTAGCTCAGTTTTTACGTTTTAAACGCAGCTCCATTCTGTGTTCATGATTAGCTCTTACCACTTTACATACAGCCAACTGCATAGTGGGTATGCATTTCTGCACCAAACCATCAGCATTCATTGTTTGTAGAGTCTTTACGGATGGCATTTTGAATATTGGGTGGCGAAATCTTTTTGTAGTTTGGATTTGCATCCAACCAATATTTCCTGATATTGAGCATTTATCCATGTTCTTTTTTTCAAATAACAGAGTGAGTAACACTTACCTCTTCAAACTGTTTTCTTGAAAAATTTTCCGTGTTGTGAACTTTTTTGGCCATTACCTACCCCAGGACATTTTTTGAGGACACGTGTCATTTACAGCCCTACAATTACTGTGAATCTTAAGTGACCGCTAGCCCTGTGTTCAAAGCTGCTGTTGTGGGAAACGGCCACAAGGCGGCAGCATTTCTCCACTCCCAAATCTGGTCACTAGGGCAGCAGAGCCTTCCTGAAAGTTGTGTTCCTAGGTTGTAAATTAGAAAGCAATGTGCCAGGGAAAACCCCAATAACTTTTTGTCTCATTAATTGTTGTTTGTGGTTTTAATTTTTTAAATTGGGGTAATGAGTAGAATAGTGTTTGTTCTGGGTGTACACAATCAGGTTCAATTGAACATTATATATATATATCTATTCACGTACAGATCCTCTTCCCATTTAAATTACTATTATTTTCTTTTATAAATTTATTTTATTTATTTATTTATGTTTGGCTGAGTTGGATCTTCGTTGCTGCATGTGGGCTTTCTCTAGTTGCGGTGAGCGGGGGCTACTCTCCGTTGCGGTGCACGGGCTTCTCAATGCAGTGGTTTCTCTTGTTGTGGAGCACGGGCTCTTGGCCTGCGGGCTTCAGTAGTTGTGGTGCATGGGCTCAGTAGTTATGGCTCATGGGCTCCAGAGCATAGGCTCGTTAGTTGTGGTGCACGGGCTTAGGTGCTCTGCAGCATGTGGGATCTTCCCGAACCAGGGATCGAACCTGTGTCCCCTGCATTGGCAGGTGGTTTCTTAACCACGGTGCCACCTGGTAAACCCCCGTGTGAATTATTACAGAGCGTTCAGTAGACCTCCCTTGGTATATGGTCGGTCTTTTTGATACATGTGTTTACTATGTATTTGCATACGTATGGTAACCCTAATCTTAATGTATCCATTCCTCCCACCTTTCCCTTTAGATAACCATAGTTTGTTTTCTAAGTCTGTGAGAGTCTTTCTCTGTGGAAGTATGTTCGTATGTGTCAGTGGTTAGGTAACACCTAGGAGTGATATCACAGGTTATTTGTCGTCTGCTTTCCGACTTACCTCATGTTCTGTGATTATCTCTAGGCTCATCTATGGTGCTGCAAAGAGCAGTGTTGCATACTTTTCCATAGCGAATACTCCATTGTGTACATGGACCACTTCTTCTTTTTACATTCATCTGTTGATGGACATTTTGGTTACTTCCAAGTCTTGGCTATGCTAAATATTGGTGCAGTGCAGGATTGCCAGCCTGTGTCTTTTGGATTCTGGTCTTCTGAGGGGTTAGGCCCAGCATTGGGCCTACTAGATCATATGGTAGTTCCATTTTTACCTTTCAACGCACCTCCATTCTATTCTCACTACTGGCTGTTTCCAGTTTACATCCGACCAGCAACCAGAGGGTACACAGATCTCTCAAAGCCCTTCAGCATTTATTGTTTGTAGACTTTTTACTGATGGCATTTTGAGTGTTGGGTGGTGATACCTTTTTGTAGTTTGGATTTGCATGCGTCTAATAATTCCCGATATTGAGCTTTTATCTACGTCCGTTTTCTTTTCTTTTTTCTTGAAGTAAAACAGAGAGACTTACCTCTTCAAATTGTTTCCTTGAAAATTTGCCATGTTCTGGAATCCTGTGGCCATTACCTGCACCAGGACATTTTTTGAGGGCAGGTGTCATTTACAGCCCTGTAGTAATTGTGAATATTACATGACCATTAGCTCTGGGTTTAAAGCTGCTGTTGCAGGAAACGGCCACAAGGAGGCAGCACTTCTATATTCCGAACTCTGGTTACTAGGGCAACAGAGCCTTCCTGGAAGTCCTGTTTGTAGGTTGTACAGTAGAGTGGAATGTGCCAGGACAAACCCCCAAAAACTATGTCTACTGATTTGTTGTTGGTATTCTTAGTTTAATTTTCATTTTTCTCAGAGCAAATTTGATTGCAATGTTGTGTTTGTCCTAGGTGTACAGAATCTCTTTCATTGATACATATATCTTTTCATGTTTGGATCCCGTTCCATATAGGTTATTACAGAATGTCGTGTAGACCTCTCTTGGTATTCGGTATGTCTTTGATGAATATATATTTTATAAGTATTAGCATATGTCTGTTAAACCCAATATCCTCCGTTATACATTCCTCACACCTTTCCATTTGGTGAACCACAGGCTTGTTTTCTGAACACGTGAGTGTCCTTCTCTGTGGAAATAGGTTCATTCCTATCAATTTTTAGATAACACCTATACGTGATATCATAGGATCTGTGTCTCTCGCTTTCTGACTGACTTCAAGTTGTGTGATTATCTGTAGCCTCATCTATGGTGCTGCAAACGGCATTGTTTCATTCTTTTCTGTGTCTAATATTGCATTGTGTACATGGACCACTTTTTCGTCCATTCATATGATGATGGACATTTTTGTTGCTTCCATGTCTTGGTTATTGTAAACACTGCTGCAATACACGATTTTCCATCCTGTGTCTTTTTGATTCTGGCTTTCACAGGTGACAGGCCCAATAGTGGGCCTTCCGGATCATATGGTGACTCAATTTTTACTTTGAAACGCACTGCCATTCTGTTCCTATTATTGGCTGTTACCAGTTTACATCCCACTTAGACCGAGAGGTTACGCTCTTCTCCACAGCTTCTTCGACATCTATTGTTTGTTGACTTTTTGCTGATGGTCATTCTGACTGGTGTGAGGTGACACCTTTGTGTAGATTGGATTTGCATGCGTCTAATAATTCCTGATGTTTTGCGTTTATCAATGTCCTTTTCATTTTTTTTTAAGATTGAGCTAAACTTACAACTTCAAATTGCCTTCTTGAAAAATTTGGCGCGTTTGGATTTTTTTGGCCATTCCCTACCCCAGGACATTTTTTGAGGGCATGAGTCATTTACAGCCCTGCAGTCCTTGTGAATCTTAGTGACCATTAGCAGTGGATTTAAAGGTGCTGTTTGAGGAAACGGCCTTAGTGTGGCAGCATTTCTACGTTGCCAACTCTGCTTGCTATGGAAAGAGAACCTTGCTGCAAGGTGTGCTTTGAGGTTGCAGATTAGAGTGGAATGTGCCAGGACAAACCCCCATAAGTTTTAGCCTCCTTAATTCTTGTTTGTGTCTTTAAGTTGTAGTTTTTCCCAGAGCCAATTGGATTTAAAAATGTCTTTTGTTCTAGGTGTAAAGAATCTTGTTCATTTACGCATATACATATATCTATTGACCTTTGTGTCCTTTTCCATGTAGGTTATTACAGAGTGTTGAGTAGACCACTCATGGTATTCCATAGGTGTTTGGGGATGATATATTTTATATGTATTAGTATATGTTTGTTAACCCCAATATCCTAATTTATGCATTCCTCACACCTTTTCTTTGGCTTAACCATAAGTTTGTCTTCTCAATCTGAGATTGTCTTTCTCTGTGGAAATATGTTCCTTTTTATGAATTTTCAGATAACGTAAGTGATATCATAGGACATTTGTCTTTCGCATTCTGACTTACTTCACGTTGTGTGATTAAGTGGTGCTGTATATGCCATTCTTTTATTGTTTTCCTGGCTAATATTCCATTCTGTACATATACCACTTCTTCTTTGTCCATTCATCTGTTTATAGACCTTTTTTTGCTTCCATGTCTTGGCTATTTAAATATTGCTGCAGTGCACATTTGCCTGCCTCTGTCTTTCCGATTCTGGTGGTTTTAGGTTATAGACCCAGAAGGTGCCCTGCCGCATCATATGGTAGCTGAATTTTTACCTTTTAAAGCAGCTCCATTCAGTTTTCATTAGTGCTGTTACCACTTTACATCCCACCAGCAGCTAGACGGTACACAGTTCTCTAAAACCCCTTCAGCATTAATAGATTGTAGACTTTTTGCTGATGGTCATTTGACTGGTGTGAGCGGAACCCTTTTTGGAGGTTGGATGTGCATGTGGCTAATAATTCCTTATACTGAGCTTTAGGCATGTCTTTGTTTCCTTTTCCTTTTTTTTAAAGAGTGAGTACAACTTCCCTCTTCATATTGACTTCTTGAAAAATTTGTCATGTGTCGAATATTCTTGCCTATTCCCTACCCCAGGGCATTTTTTGAGGGCAGGTGTCATTTACAGCCCTGCAGTCCTTGTGACTCTTAAGCAACCACTAGCACTGGGTTTAAAGCTGCTGTTGTGGGAAACAGCCCCAAGGCGGCAGCATTATTACGTTCTCAACTCTTGTTACTAGGGCAACAGAGTCTTCCTGGACGTCGTGTTCCTCGGTTGTAAATTAGAGTTGAATGTGCTGGGACAAGCCCCCAGAAGTTTATGTCTCCCTACTTATGTTTGTTTCCTAAATTTAATTTCTATTTCTTATTGGAGTAAATTTGATTAGAGTGTTGTGATTGTCTGGCTCTACAGAATCTGCTCAATGATTCATCCATATGTCTGTTCATCTTCGGATCCTGTTACCATGTATGTTATTACAGAATGTTGAGTAGACCTCCCTTGGTATTTGGTAGGTGTTTTGTCATTATATATTTTATATGTATTGGTGATTATATAATTCATATAGTTTATATGTTATATGTTTATATACATTTAACATACATAAGTATATGTATGCTACCCCCAGAATCCTAATTTATCCATCGTCCCACCTTTCATTTTGGTTAACCATTAGTTTGTTTTATGTCTGTGTGTGTCTTTTTCTGTGGAAATATGTTCATTGGGAGCAATCTTAGGATAACATGTATAAATGATATCATAGGATATTTGTCATTCCCTTTTGATTTACTTAACGTAATATGATTATTTCTAGGCTCATCTGTAGTCCTGAAAACGGCATTGTTCGTTTTTCTTCCGAGGCTACTATTCCATTCTGTCTGTATACCACTTCTTCTTTGTCCATTTATCTGTTGATGGACATTTTGTTTGCTTGCATGTCTTGGCTCTTGTAAATATTGCTGCAGTGCATGTTTGCCTGTCTGTGCCTTTCCGATTCTGGTCTTCTTAGGGTATAGGTCCATTAAGGGATCGGCCGCATCATATGGTAGCTCAGTTTTTACGTTTTAAACGCAGCTCCATTCTGTTCTCATGATTAGCTCTTACCACTTTACATACAGCCAACTGCATAGTGGGTATGCATTTCTTCACCAACACATCAGCATTCATTGTTTGTAGAGTCTTTACGGATGGCATTTTGAATATTGGGTGGCGAAATCTTTTTGTAGTTTGGATTTGCATCCAACCAATAGTTCCTGATATTGAGCTTTTATCCATGTTCTTTTTTTCAAATAACAGAGTGAGTAACACTTACCTCTTCAAACTGTTTCCTTGAAAAATTTTCCGTGTTGTGAACTTTTTTGGCCTTTACCTACCCCAGGACATTTTTTGAGGACACGTGTCATTTACAGCCCTACAATTACTGTGAATCTCAAGTGACCGCTAGCCCTGTGTTCAAAGCTGCTGTTGTGGGAAACGGCCACAAGGCGGCAGCATTTCTCCATTCCCAAATCTGGTCACTAGGGCAGCAGAGCCTTCCTGAAAGTTGTGTTCCTAGGTTGTAAATTAGAAAGCAATGTGCCAGGGAAAACCCCAATAACTTTTTGTCTCATTAATTGTTGTTTGTGGTTTTAATTTTTTAAATTGGGGTAATGAGTAGAATAGTGTTTGTTCTGGGTGTACACAATCAGGTTCAATTGAACATTATATATATATATCTATTCACGTACAGATCCTCTTCCCATTTAAATTACTATTATTTTCTTTTATAAATTTATTTTATTTATTTATTTATGTTTGGCTGAGTTGGATCTTCGTTGCTGCATGTGGGCTTTCTCTAGTTGCGGTGAGCGGGGGCTACTCTCCGTTGCGATGCACGGGCTTCTCAATGCAGTGGTTCCTCTTGTTGTGGAGCACGGGCTCTTGGCCTGCGGGCTTCAGTAGTTGTGGTGCATGGGCTCAGTAGTTATGGCTCATGGGCTCCAGTGCATAGGCTCGTTAGTTGTGGTGCACGGGCTTAGGTGCTCTGCAGCATGTGGGATCTTCCCGAACCAGGGATCGAACCTGTGTCCCCTGCATTGGCAGGTGGTTTCTTAACCACGGTGCCACCTGGTAAACCCCCGTGTGAATTATTACAGAGCGTTCAGTAGACCTCCCTTGGTATATGGTCGGTCTTTTTGATACATGTGTTTAATATGTATTTGCATACATGTGGTAACCCTAATCTTAATGTAACCATTCCTCCCACCTTTCCCTTTAGATAACCATAGTTTGTTTTCTAAGTCTGTGAGAGTCTTTCTCTGTGGAAATATGTTCGTATGTGTCAGTGGTTAGGTAACACCTAGGAGTGATATCACAGGTTATTTGTCGTCTGCTTTCCGACTTACCTCATGTTCTGTGATTATCTCTAGGCTCATCTATGGTGCTGCAAAGAGCAGTGTTGCATACTTTTCCATAGCGAATATTCCATTGTGTACATGGACCACTTCTTCTTTTTACATTCATTTGTTGATGGACATTTTGGTTACTTCCAAGTCTTGGCTATGCTAAATATTGGTGCAGTGCAGGATTGCAAGCCAGTGTCTTTTGGATTCTGGTCTTCTGAGGGGTTAGGCCCAGCAGTGGGCCTACTAGAACATATGGTAGTTCCATTTTTACCTTTCAACGCACCTCCATTCTATTCTCACTACTGGCTGTTTCCAGTTTACATCCGACCAGCAACCAGAGGGTACACAGATCTCTCAAAGCCCTTCAGCATTTATTGTTTGTAGACTTTTTACTGATGGCATTTTGAGTGTTGGGTGGTGATACCTTTTTGTAGTTTGGATTTGCATGCGTCTAATAATTCCCGATATTGAGCTTTTATCTACGTCTGTTTTCTTTTCTTTTTTCTTGAAGTAAAACAGAGATACTTGCCTCTTCAAATTGTTTCCTTGAAAATTTGCCATGTTCTGGATTCCTGTGGCCATTACCTGCACCAGGACATTTTTTGAGGGCAGGTGTCATTTACAGCCCTGTAGTAATTGTGAATATTACATGACCATTAGCTCTGGGTTTAAAGCTGCTGTTGCAGGAAACGGCCACAAGGAGGCAGCATTTCTATATTCCCAACTCTGGTTACTAGGGCAACAGAGCCTTCCTGGAAGTCCTGTTTGTAGGTTGTACAGTAGAGTGGAATGTGCCAGGACAAACCCCCAAAAACTATGTCTACTGATTTGTTGTTGGTATTCTTAGTTTAATTTTCATTTTTCTCAGAGCAAATTTGATTGCAATGTTGTGTTTGTCCTAGGTGTACAGAATCTCTTTCATTGATACATATATCTTTTCATGTTTGGATCCCGTTCCATATAGGTTATTACAGAATGTTGTGTAGACCTCTCTTGGTATTCGGTATGTCTTTGATGTATATATATTTTATAAGTATTAGCATATGTTTGTTAAAGCCAATATCCTCCGTTATACATTCCTCACACCTTTCCATTTGGTGAACCACAAGCTTGTTTTCTGAACACGTGAGTGTCCTTCTCTGTGGAAATATGTTCATTCCTATCAATTTTTAGATAACACCTATACGTGATATCATAGGATCTGTGTCTCTCGCTTTCTGACTGACTTCAAGTTGTGTGATTATCTGTAGCCTCATCTATGGTGCTGCAAACGGCATTGTTTCATTCTTTTCTGTGTCTAATATTGCATTGTGTACATGGACCACTTTTTCGTCCATTCATATGATGATGGACATTTTTGTTGCTTCCATGTCTTGGCTATTGTAAATACTGCTGCAATACACGATTTTCCATCCTGTGTCTTTTTGATTCTGGCTTTCACAGGTGACAGGCCCAATAGTGGGCCTTCCGGATCATATGGTGACTCAATTTTTACCTTGAAAAGCACTGCCATTTTCTGTTCGTATTATTGGCTGTTACCAGTTTACATCCCACTTAGACCGAGAGGTTACGCTCTTCTCCACAGCTTCTTCGACATCTACTGTTTGTTGACTTTTTGCTGATGGTCATTGTGACTGGTGTGAGGTGATACCTTTGTGTAGATTGGACTTGCATGCGTCTAATAATTCCTGATGTTTTGCGTTTATCAATGTCCTTTTCATTTTTTTTTAAGATTGAGCTAAACTTACAACTTCAAATTGCCTTCTTGAAAAATTTGGCGCGTTTGGATTTTTTTGGCCATTCCCTACCCCAGGACATTTTTTGAGGGCATGAGTCATTTACAGCCCTGCAGTCCTTGTGAATCTTAGTGACCATTAGCAGTGGATTTAAAGGTGCTGTTTGAGGAAACGGCCTTAGGGTGGCAGCATTTCTACGTTGCCAACTCTGCTTGCTAGGGAAACAGAACCTTGCTGCAAGGTGTGCTTTTAGGTTGCAGATTAGAGTGGAATGTGCCAGGACAAACCCCCATAAGTTTTAGCCTCCTTAATTCTTGTTTGTGTCTTTAAGTTGTAGTTTTTCCCAGAGCCAATTGGATTTAAAAATGTCTTTTGTTCTAGGTGTAAAGAATCTTGTTCATTTACGCATATACATATATCTATTGACCTTTGTGTCCTTTTCCATGTAGGTTATTACAGAGTGTTGAGTAGACCACTCATGGTATTCCATAGGTGTTTGGGGATGATATATTTTATATGTATTAGTATATGTTTGTTAACCCCAATATCCTAATTTATGCATTCCTCACACCTTTTCTTTGGCTTAACCATAAGTTTGTCTTCTCAATCTGAGATTGTCTTTCTCTGTGGAAATATGTTCCTTTTTATGAATTTTCAGATAACGTAAGTGATATCATAGGACATTTGTCTTTCGCATTCTGACTTACTTCACGTTGTGTGATTAAGTGGTGCTGTATATGCCATTCTTTTATTGTTTTCCTGGCTAATATTCCATTCTGTACATATACCACTTCTTCTTTGTCCATTCATCTGTTTATAGACCTTTTTTTGCTTCCATGTCTTGGCTATTTAAATATTGCTGCAGTGCACATTTGCCTGCCTCTGTCTTTCCGATTCTGGTGGTTTTAGGTTATAGACCCAGAAGGTGCCCTGCCGCATCATATGGTAGCTGAATTTTTACCTTTTAAAGCAGCTCCATTCAGTTTTCATTAGTGCTGTTACCACTTTACATCCCACCAGCAGCTAGACGGTACACAGTTCTCTAAAACCCCTTCAGCATTAATAGATTGTAGACTTTTTGCTGATGGTCATTTGACTGGTGTGAGCGGAACCCTTTTTGGAGGTTGGATGTGCATGTGGCTAATAATTCCTTATACTGAGCTTTAGGCATGTCTTTGTTTTCTTTTCCTTTTTTTTAAAGAGTGAGTACAACTTCCCTCTTCATATTGACTTCTTGAAAAATTTGTCATGTGTCGAATATTCTTGCCTATTCCCTACCCCAGGGCATTTTTTGAGGGCAGGTGTCATTTACAGCCCTGCAGTCCTTGTGACTCTTAAGCAACCACTAGCACTGGGTTTAAAGCTGCTGTTGTGGGAAACAGCCCCAAGGCGGCAGCATTATTACGTTCTCAACTCTTGTTACTAGGGCAACAGAGTCTTCCTGGACGTCGTGTTCCTCGGTTGTAAATTAGAGTTGAATGTGCTGGGACAAGCCCCCAGAAGTTTATGTCTCCCTACTTATGTTTGTTTCCTAAATTTAATTTCTATTTCTTATTGGAGTAAATTTGATTAGAGTGTTGTGATTGTCTGGCTCTACAGAATCTGCTCAATGATTCATCCATATGTCTGTTCATCTTCGGATCCTGTTACCATGTATGTTATTACAGAATGTTGAGTAGACCTCCCTTGGTATTTGGTAGGTGTTTTGTCATTATATATTTTATATGTATTGGTGATTATATAATTCATATAGTTTATATGTTATATGTTTATATACATTTAACATACATAAGTATATGTATGCTACCCCCAGAATCCTAATTTCTCCATCCTCCCACCTTTCATTTTGGTTAACCATTAGTTTGTTTTATAAGTCTGTGTGTGTCTTTTTGTGTGGAACTATGTTCATTGGTAGCAATCTTAGGATAACATGTATAAATGATATCATAGGATATTTGTCATTCCCTTTTGATTTACTTAACGTAATATGATTATTTCTAGGCTCATCTGTAGTCCTGAAAACGGCATTGTTCGTTTTTCTTCCGAGGCTACTATTCCATTCTGTCCGTATACCACTTCTTCTTTGTCCATTTATCTGTTGATGGACATTTTGTTTGCTTGCATGTCTTGGCTCTTGTAAATATTGCTGCAGTGCATGTTTGCCTGTCTGTGCCTTTCCGATTCTGGTCTTCTTAAGGTATAGGTCCATTAAGGGATCGGCCGCATCATATGGTAGCTCAGTTTTTACGTTTTAAACGCAGCTCCATTCTGTGTTCATGATTAGCTCTTACCACTTTACATACAGCCAACTGCATAGTGGGTATGCATTTCTGCACCAAACCATCAGCATTCATTGTTTGTAGAGTCTTTACGGATGGCATTTTGAATATTGGGTGGCGAAATCTTTTTGTAGTTTGGATTTGCATCCAACCAATATTTCCTGATATTGAGCATTTATCCATGTTCTTTTTTTCAAATAACAGAGTGAGTAACACTTACCTCTTCAAACTGTTTTCTTGAAAAATTTTCCGTGTTGTGAACTTTTTTGGCCATTACCTACCCCAGGACATTTTTTGAGGACACGTGTCATTTACAGCCCTACAATTACTGTGAATCTTAAGTGACCGCTAGCCCTGTGTTCAAAGCTGCTGTTGTGGGAAACGGCCACAAGGCGGCAGCATTTCTCCATTCCCAAATCTGGTCACTAGGGCAGCAGAGCCTTCCTGAAAGTTGTGTTCCTAGGTTGTAAATTAGAAAGCAATGTGCCAGGGAAAACCCCAATAACTTTTTGTCTCATTAATTGTTGTTTGTGGTTTTAATTTTTTAAATTGGGGTAATGAGTAGAATAGTGTTTGTTCTGGGTGTACACAATCAGGTTCAATTGAACATTATATATATATATCTATTCACGTACAGATCCTCTTCCCATTTAAATTACTATTATTTTCTTTTATAAATTTATTTTATTTATTTATTTATGTTTGGCTGAGTTGGATCTTCGTTGCTGCATGTGGGCTTTCTCTAGTTGCGGTGAGCGGGGGCTACTCTCCGTTGCGGTGCACGGGCTTCTCAATGCAGTGGTTTCTCTTGTTGTGGAGCACGGGCTCTTGGCCTGCGGGCTTCAGTAGTTGTGGTGCATGGGCTCAGTAGTTATGGCTCATGGGCTCCAGAGCATAGGCTCGTTAGTTGTGGTGCACGGGCTTAGGTGCTCTGCAGCATGTGGGATCTTCCCGAACCAGGGATCGAACCTGTGTCCCCTGCATTGGCAGGTGGCTTCTTAACCACGGTGCCACCTGGTAAACCCCCGTGTGAATTATTACAGAGCGTTCAGTAGACCTCCCTTGGTATATGGTCGGTCTTTTTGATACATGTGTTTACTATGTATTTGCATACGTATGGTAACCCTAATCTTAATGTATCCATTCCTCCCACCTTTCCCTTTAGATAACCATAGTTTGTTTTCTAAGTCTGTGAGAGTCTTTCTCTGTGGAAGTATGTTCGTATGTGTCAGTGGTTAGGTAACACCTAGGAGTGATATCACAGGTTATTTGTCGTCTGCTTTCCGACTTACCTCATGTTCTGTGATTATCTCTAGGCTCATCTATGGTGCTGCAAAGAGCAGTGTTGCATACTTTTCCATAGCGAATACTCCATTGTGTACATGGACCACTTCTTCTTTTTACATTCATCTGTTGATGGACATTTTGGTTACTTCCAAGTCTTGGCTATGCTAAATATTGGTGCAGTGCAGGATTGCCAGCCTGTGTCTTTTGGATTCTGGTCTTCTGAGGGGTTAGGCCCAGCAGTGGGCCTACTAGATCATATGGTAGTTCCATTTTTACCTTTCAACGCACCTCCATTCTATTCTCACTACTGGCTGTTTCCAGTTTACATCCGACCAGCAACCAGAGGGTACACAGATCTCTCAAAGCCCTTCAGCATTTATTGTTTGTAGACTTTTTACTGATGGCATTTTGAGTGTTGGGTGGTGATACCTTTTTGTAGTTTGGATTTGCATGCGTCTAATAATTCCCGATATTGAGCTTTTATCTACGTCCGTTTTCTTTTCTTTTTTCTTGAAGTAAAACAGAGAGACTTGCCTCTTCAAATTGTTTCCTTGAAAATTTGCCATGTTCTGGATTCCTGTGGCCATTACCTGCACCAGGACATTTTTTGAGGGCAGGTGTCATTTACAGCCCTGTAGTAATTGTGAATATTACATGACCATTAGCTCTGGGTTTAAAGCTGCTGTTGCAGGAAACGGCCACAAGGAGGCAGCATTTCTATATTCCCAACTCTGGTTACTAGGGCAACAGAGCCTTCCTGGAAGTCCTGTTTGTAGGTTGTACAGTAGAGTGGAATGTGCCAGGACAAACCCCCAAAAACTATGTCTACTGATTTGTTGTTGGTATTCTTAGTTTAATTTTCATTTTTCTCAGAGCAAATTTGATTGCAATGTTGTGTTTGTCCTAGGTGTACAGAATCTCTTTCATTGATACATATATCTTTTCATGTTTGGATCCCGTTCCATATAGGTTATTACAGAATGTCGTGTAGACCTCTCTTGGTATTCGGTATGTCTTTGATGAATATATATTTTATAAGAATTAGCATATGTCTGTTAAACCCAATATCCTCCGTTATACATTCCTCACACCTTTCCATTTGGTGAACCACAGGCTTGTTTTCTGAACACGTGAGTGTCCTTCTCTGTGGAAATAGGTTCATTCCTATCAATTTTTAGATAACACCTATACGTGATATCATAGGATCTGTGTCTCTCGCTTTCTGACTGACTTCAAGTTGTGTGATTATCTGTAGCCTCATCTATGGTGCTGCAAACGGCATTGTTTCATTCTTTTCTGTGTCTAATATTGCATTGTGTACATGGACCACTTTTTCGTCCATTCATATGATGATGGACATTTTTGTTGCTTCCATGTCTTGGTTATTGTAAACACTGCTGCAATACACGATTTTCCATCCTGTGTCTTTTTGATTCTGGCTTTCACAGGTGACAGGCCCAATAGTGGGCCTTCCGGATCATATGGTGACTCAATTTTTACTTTGAAACGCACTGCCATTCTGTTCCTATTATTGGCTGTTACCAGTTTACATCCCACTTAGACCGAGAGGTTACGCTCTTCTCCACAGCTTCTTCGACATCTATTGTTTGTTGACTTTTTGCTGATGGTCATTCTGACTGGTGTGAGGTGACACCTTTGTGTAGATTGGATTTGCATGCGTCTAATAATTCCTGATGTTTTGCGTTTATCAATGTCCTTTTCATTTTTTTTTAAGATTGAGCTAAACTTACAACTTCAAATTGCCTTCTTGAAAAATTTGGCGCGTTTGGATTTTTTTGGCCATTCCCTACCCCAGGACATTTTTTGAGGGCATGAGTCATTTACAGCCCTGCAGTCCTTGTGAATCTTAGTGACCATTAGCAGTGGATTTAAAGGTGCTGTTTGAGGAAACGGCCTTAGTGTGGCAGCATTTCTACGTTGCCAACTCTGCTTGCTATGGAAAGAGAACCTTGCTGCAAGGTGTGCTTTGAGGTTGCAGATTAGAGTGGAATGTGCCAGGACAAACCCCCATAAGTTTTAGCCTCCTTAATTCTTGTTTGTGTCTTTAAGTTGTAGTTTTTCCCAGAGCCAATTGGATTTAAAAATGTCTTTTGTTCTAGGTGTAAAGAATCTTGTTCATTTACGCATATACATATATCTATTGACCTTTGTGTCCTTTTCCATGTAGGTTATTACAGAGTGTTGAGTAGACCACTCATGGTATTCCATAGGTGTTTGGGGATGATATATTTTATATGTATTAGTATATGTTTGTTAACCCCAATATCCTAATTTATCCATTCCTCACACCTTTTCTTTGGCTTAACCATAAGTTTGTCTTCTCGATCTGAGATTGTCTTTCTCTGTGGAAATATGTTCCTTTTTATGAATTTTCAGATAACGTAAGTGATATCATAGGACATTTGTCTTTCGCATTCTGACTTACTTCACGTTGTGTGATTAAGTGGTGCTGTATATGCCATTCTTTTATTGTTTTCCTGGCTAATATTCCATTCTGTACATATACCACTTCTTCTTTGTCCATTCATCTGTTTATAGACCTTTTTTTGCTTCCATGTCTTGGCTATTTAAATATTGCTGCAGTGCACATTTGCCTGCCTCTGTCTTTCCGATTCTGGTGGTTTTAGGTTATAGACCCAGAAGGTGCCCTGCCGCATCATATGGTAGCTGAATTTTTACCTTTTAAAGCAGCTCCATTCAGTTTTCATTAGTGCTGTTACCACTTTACATCCCACCAGCAGCTAGACGGTACACAGTTCTCTAAAACCCCTTCAGCATTAATAGATTGTAGACTTTTTGCTGATGGTCATTTGACTGGTGTGAGCGGAACCCTTTTTGGAGGTTGGATGTGCATGTGGCTAATAATTCCTTATACTGAGCTTTAGGCATGTCTTTGTTTTCTTTTCCTTTTTTTTAAAGAGTGAGTACAACTTCCCTCTTCATATTGACTTCTTGAAAAATTTGTCATGTGTCGAATATTCTTGCCTATTCCCTACCCCAGGGCATTTTTTGAGGGCAGGTGTCATTTACAGCCCTGCAGTCCTTGTGACTCTTAAGCAACCACTAGCACTGGGTTTAAAGCTGCTGTTGTGGGAAACAGCCCCAAGGCGGCAGCATTATTACGTTCTCAACTCTTGTTACTAGGGCAACAGAGTCTTCCTGGACGTCGTGTTCCTCGGTTGTAAATTAGAGTTGAATGTGCTGGGACAAGCCCCCAGAAGTTTATGTCTCCCTACTTATGTTTCTTTTTGAAATTTAATTTCTATTTCTTATTGGAGTAAATTTGATTATAGTGTTGTGATTGTCTGGCTCTACAGAATCTGCTCAATGATTCATCCATATGTCTGTTCATCTTCGGATCCTGTTACCATGTATGTTATTACAGAATGTTGAGTAGACCTCCCTTGGTATTTGGTAGGTGTTTTGTCATTATATATTTTATATGTATTGGTGATTATATAATTCATATAGTTTATATGTTATATGTTTATATACATTTAACATACATAAGTATATGTATGCTACCCCCAGAATCCTAATTTCTCCATCCTCCCACCTTTCATTTTGGTTAACCATTAGTTTGTTTTATAAGTCTGTGTGTGTCTTTTTCTGTGGAAATATGTTCATTGGGAGCAATCTTAGGATAACATGTATAAATGATATCATAGGATATTTGTCATTCCCTTTTGATTTACTTAACGTAATATGATTATTTCTAGGCTCATCTGTAGTCCTGAAAACGGCATTGTTCGTTTTTCTTCCGAGGCTACTATTCCATTCTGTCCGTATACCACTTCTTCTTTGTCCATTTATCTGTTGATGGACATTTTGTTTGCTTGCATGTCTTGGCTCTTGTAAATATTGCTGCAGTGCATGTTTGCCTCTCTGTGCCTTTCCGATTCTGGTCTTCTTAGGGTATAGGTCCATTAAGGGATCGGCCGCATCATATGGTAGCTCAGTTTTTACGTTTTAAACGCAGCTCCATTCTGTTCTCATGATTAGCTCTTACCACTTTACATACAGCCAACTGCATAGTGGGTATGCATTTCTGCACCAAACCATCAGCATTCATTGTTTGTAGTGTCTTTACGGATGGCATTTTGAATATTGGGTGGCGAAATCTTTTTGTAGTTTGGATTTGCATCCAACCAATAGTTCCTGATATTGAGCATTTATCCATGTTCTTTTTTTCAAATAACAGAGTGGGTAACACTTACCTCTTCAAACTGTTTTCTTGAAAAATTTTCCGTGTTGTGAACTTTTTTGGCCATTACCTACCCCAGGACATTTTTTGAGGACACGTGTCATTTACAGCCCTACAATTACTGTGAATCTTAAGTGACCGCTAGCCCTGTGTTCAAAGCTGCTGTTGTGGGAAACGGCCACAAGGCGGCAGCATTTCTCCATTCCCAAATCTGGTCACTAGGGCAGCAGAGCCTTCCTGAAAGTTGTGTTCCTAGGTTGTAAAATAGAAAGCAATGTGCCAGGGAAAACCCCAATAACTTTTTGTCTCATTAATTGTTGTTTGTGGTTTTAATTTTTTAAATTGGGATAATGAGTAGAATAGTGTTTGTTCTGGGTGTACACAATCAGGTTCAATTGAACATTATATATATATATATCTATTCACGTACAGATCCTCTTCCCATTTAAATTACTATTATTTTCTTTTATAAATTTATTTTATTTATTTATTTATGTTTGTCTGAGTTGGATCTTCGTTGCTGCATGTGGGCTTTCTCTAGTTGCGGTGAGTGGGGGCTACTCTCCGTTGCGGTGCACGGGCTTCTCAATGCAGTGGTTTCTCTTGTTGTGGAGCACGGGCTCTTGGCCTGCGGGCTTCAGTAGTTGTGGTGCATGGGCTCAGTAGTTATGGCTCATGGGCTCCAGAGCATAGGCTCGTTAGTTGTGGTGCACGGGCTTAGGTGCTCTGCAGCATGTGGGATCTTCCCGAACCAGGGATCGAACCTGTGTCCCCTGCATTGGCAGGTGGTTTCTTAACCACGGTGCGACCTGGTAAACCCCCGTGTGAATTATTACAGAGCGTTCAGTAGACCTCCCTTGGTATATGGTCGGTCTTTTTGATACATGTGTTTACTATGTATTTGCATACGTATGGTAACCCTAATCTTAATGTAACCATTCCTCCCACCTTTCCCTTTAGATAACCATAGTTTGTTTTCTAAGTCTGTGAGAGTCTTTCTCTGTGGAAATATGTTCGTATGTGTCAGTGGTTAGGTAACACCTAGGAGTGATATCACAGGTTATTTGTCGTCTGCTTTCCGACTTACCTCATGTTCTGTGATTATCTCTAGGCTCATCTATGGTGCTGCAAAGAGCAGTGTTGCATACTTTTCCATAGCGAATACTCCATTGTGTACATGGACCACTTCTTCTTTTTACATTCATGTGTTGATGGACATTTTGGTTACTTCCAAGTCTTGGCTATGCTAAATATTGGTGCAGTGCAGGATTGCCAGCCTGTGTCTTTTGGATTCTGGTCTTCTGAGGGGTTAGGCCCAGCAGTGGGCCTACTAGATCATATGGTAGTTCCATTTTTACCTTTCAACGCACCTCCATTCTATTCTCACTACTGGCTGTTTCCAGTTTACATCCGACCAGCAACCAGAGGGTACACAGATCTCTCAAAGCCCTTCAGCATTTATTGTTTGTAGACTTTTTACTGATGGCATTTTGAGTGTTGTGTGGTGATACCTTTTTGTAGTTTGGATTTGCATGCGTCTAATAATTCCCGATATTGAGCTTTTATCTACGTCCGTTTTCTTTTCTTTTTTCTTGAAGTAAAACAGAGAGACTTACCTCTTCAAATTGTTTCCTTGAAAATTTGCCATGTTCTGGATTCCTGTGGCCATTACCTGCACCAGGACATTTTTTGAGGGCAGGTGTCATTTACAGCCCTGTAGTAATTGTGAATATTACATGACCATTAGCTCTGGGTTTAAAGCTGCTGTTGCAGGAAACGGCCACAAGGAGGCAGCATTTCTATATTCCCAACTCTGGTTACTAGGGCAACAGAGCCTTCCTGGAAGTCCTGTTTGTAGGTTGTACAGTAGAGTGGAATGTGCCAGGACAAACCCCCAAAAACTATGTCTACTGATTTGTTGTTGGTATTCTTAGTTTAATTTTCATTTTTCTCAGAGCAAATTTGATTGCAATGTTGTGTTTGTCCTAGGTGTACAGAATCTCTTTCATTGATACATATATCTTTTCATGTTTGGATCCCGTTCCATATAGGTTATTACAGAATGTTGTGTAGACCTCTCTTGGTGTTCGGTATGTCTTTGATGAATATATATTTTATAAGTATGAGCATATGTCTGTTAAACCCAATATCCTCCGTTATACATTCCTCACACCTTTCCATTTGCTGAACCACAGGCTTGTTTTCTGAACACGTGAGTGTCCTTCTCTGTGGAAATAGGTTCATTCCTATCAATTTTTAGATAACACCTATACGTGATATCATAGGATCTGTGTCTCTCGCTTTCTGACTGACTTCAAGTTGTGTGATTATCTGTAGCCTCATCTATGGTGCTGCAAACGGCATTGTTTCATTCTTTTCTGTGTCTAATATTGCATTGTGTACATGGACCACTTTTTCGTCCATTCATATGATGATGGACATTTTTGTTGCTTCCATGTCTTGGTTATTGTAAATACTGCTACAATACACGATTTTCCATCCTGTGTCTTTTTGATTCTGGCTTTCACAGGTGACAGGCCCAATAGTGGGCCTTCCGGATCATATGGTGACTCAATTTTTACTTTGAAACGCACTGCCATTCTGTTCCTATTATTGGCTGTTACCAGTTTACATCCCACTTAGACCGAGAGGTTACGCTCTTCTCCACAGCTTCTTCGACATCTATTGTTTGTTGACTTTTTGCTGATGGTCATTCTGACTGGTGTGAGGTGACACCTTTGTGTAGATTGGATTTGCATGCGTCTAATAATTCCTGATGTTTTGCGTTTATCAATGTCCTTTTCATTTTTTTTTAAGATTGAGCTAAACTTACAACTTCAAATTGCCTTCTTGAAAAATTTGGCGCGTTTGGATTTTTTTGGCCATTCCCTACCCCAGGACATTTTTTGAGGGCATGAGTCATTTACAGCCCTGCAGTCCTTGTGAATCTTAGTGACCATTAGCAGTGGATTTAAAGGTGCTGTTTGAGGAAACGGCCTTAGTGTGGCAGCATTTCTACGTTGCCAACTCTGCTTGCTATGGAAAGAGAACCTTGCTGCAAGGTGTGCTTTGAGGTTGCAGATTAGAGTGGAATGTGCCAGGACAAACCCCCATAAGTTTTAGCCTCCTTAATTCTTGTTTGTGTCTTTAAGTTGTAGTTTTTCCCAGAGCCAATTGGATTTAAAAATGTCTTTTGTTCTAGGTGTAAAGAATCTTGTTCATTTACGCATATACATATATCTATTGACCTTTGTGTCCTTTTCCATGTAGGTTATTACAGAGTGTTGAGTAGACCACTCATGGTATTCCATAGGTGTTTGGGGATGATATATTTTATATGTATTAGTATATGTTTGTTAACCCCAATATCCTAATTTATCCATTCCTCACACCTTTTCTTTGGCTTAACCATAAGTTTGTCTTCTCGATCTGAGATTGTCTTTCTCTGTGGAAATATGTTCCTTTTTATGAATTTTCAGATAACGTAAGTGATATCATAGGACATTTGTCTTTCGCATTCTGACTTACTTCACGTTGTGTGATTAAGTGGTGCTGTATATGCCATTCTTTTATTGTTTTCCTGGCTAATATTCCATTCTGTACATATACCACTTCTTCTTTGTCCATTCATCTGTTTATAGACCTTTTTTTGCTTCCATGTCTTGGCTATTTAAATATTGCTGCAGTGCACATTTGCCTGCCTCTGTCTTTCCGATTCTGGTGGTTTTAGGTTATAGACCCAGAAGGTGCCCTGCCGCATCATATGGTAGCTGAATTTTTACCTTTTAAAGCAGCTCCATTCAGTTTTCATTAGTGCTGTTACCACTTTACATCCCACCAGCAGCTAGACGGTACACAGTTCTCTAAAACCCCTTCAGCATTAATAGATTGTAGACTTTTTGCTGATGGTCATTTGACTGGTGTGAGCGGAACCCTTTTTGGAGGTTGGATGTGCATGTGGCTAATAATTCCTTATACTGAGCTTTAGGCATGTCTTTGTTTCCTTTTCCTTTTTTTTAAAGAGTGAGTACAACTTCCCTCTTCATATTGACTTCTTGAAAAATTTGTCATGTGTCGAATATTCTTGCCTATTCCCTACCCCAGGGCATTTTTTGAGGGCAGGTGTCATTTACAGCCCTGCAGTCCTTGTGACTCTTAAGCAACCACTAGCACTGGGTTTAAAGCTGCTGTTGTGGGAAACAGCCCCAAGGCGGCAGCATTATTACGTTCTCAACTCTTGTTACTAGGGCAACAGAGTCTTCCTGGACGTCGTGTTCCTCGGTTGTAAATTAGAGTTGAATGTGCTGGGACAAGCCCCCAGAAGTTTATGTCTCCCTACTTATGTTTGTTTCCTAAATTTAATTTCTATTTCTTATTGGAGTAAATTTGATTAGAGTGTTGTGATTGTCTGGCTCTACAGAATCTGCTCAATGATTCATCCATATGTCTGTTCATCTTCGGATCCTGTTACCATGTATGTTATTACAGAATGTTGAGTAGACCTCCCTTGGTATTTGGTAGGTGTCTTGTCATTATATATTTTATATGTATTGGTGATTATATAATTCATATAGTTTATATGTTATATGTTTATATACATTTAACATACATAAGTATATGTATGCTACCCCCAGAATCCTAATTTATCCATCGTCCCACCTTTCATTTTGGTTAACCATTAGTTTGTTTCATAAGTCTGTGTGTGTCTTTTTC
Source organism: Eubalaena glacialis (assembly GCF_028564815.1). NCBI lineage: Eukaryota > Metazoa > Chordata > Mammalia > Artiodactyla > Balaenidae > Eubalaena > Eubalaena glacialis. The sequence goes on from NW_026871154.1 coordinate 122,019, forward strand.
TGTGGAAATATGTTCATTGGTAGCCATCTTAGGATAACATGTATAAATGATATCATAGGATATTTGTCATTCCCTTTTGATTTAGTTAACGTAATATGATTATTTCTAGGCTCATCTGTAGTCCTGAAAACGGCATTGTTCGTTTTTCTTCCGAGGCTAGTATTCCATTCTGTCCGTATAGCACTTCTTCTTTGTCCATTTATCTGTTGATGGACATTTTGTTTGCTTGCATGTCTTGGCTCTTGTAAATATTGCTGCAGTGCATGTTTGCCTGTCTGTGCCTTTCCAATTCTGGTCTTCTTAGGGTATAGCTCCATTAAGGGATCGGCCGCATCATATGGTAGCTCAGTTTTTACGTTTTAAACGCAGCTCCATTCTGTTCTCATGATTAGCTCTTACCACTTTACATACAGCCAACTGCATAGTGGGTATGCATTTCTGCACCAAACCATCAGCATTCATTGTTTGTAGAGTCTTTACGGATGGCATTTTGAATATTGGGTGGCGAAATCTTTTTGTAGTTTGGATTTGCATCCAACCAATAGTTCCTGATATTGAGCATTTATCCATGTTCTTTTTTTCAAATAACAGAGTGGGTAACACTTACCTCTTCAAACTGTTTTCTTGAAAAATTTTCCGTGTTGTGAACTTTTTTGGCCATTACCTACCCCAGGACATTTTTTGAGGACACGTGTCATTTACAGCCCTACAATTACTGTGAATCTCAAGTGACCGCTAGCCCTGTGTTCAAAGCTGCTGTTGTGGGAAACGGCCACAAGGCGGCAGCATTTCTCCACTCCCAAATCTGGTCACTAGGGCAGCAGAGCCTTCCTGAAAGTTGTGTTCCTAGGTTGTAAATTAGAAAGCAATGTGCCAGGGAAAACCCCAATAACTTTTTGTCTCATTAATTGTTGTTTGTGGTTTTAATTTTTTAAATTGGGGTAATGAGTAGAATAGTGTTTGTTCTGGGTGTACACAATCAGGTTCAATTGAACATTATATATATATATCTATTCACGTACAGATCCTCTTCCCATTTAAATTACTATTATTTTCTTTTATAAATTTATTTTATTTATTTATTTATGTTTGGCTGAGTTGGATCTTCGTTGCTGCATGTGGGCTTTCTCTACTTGCGGTGAGCGGGGGCTACTCTCCGTTGCGGTGCACGGGCTTCTCAATGCAGTGGTTTCTCTTGTTGTGGAGCACGGGCTCTTGGCCTGCGGGCTTCAGTAGTTGTGGTGCATGGGCTCAGTAGTTATGGCTCATGGGCTCCAGAGCATAGGCTCGTTAGTTGTGGTGCACGGGCTTAGGTGCTCTGCAGCATGTGGGATCTTCCCGAACCAGGGATCGAACCTGTGTCCCCTGCATTGGCAGGTGGTTTCTTAACCACGGTGCCACCTGGTAAACCCCCGTGTGAATTATTACAGAGCGTTCAGTAGACCTCCCTTGGTATATGGTCGGTCTTTTTGATACATGTGTTTACTATGTATTTGCATACGTATGGTAACCCTAATCTTAATGTAACCATTCCTCCCACCTTTCCCTTTAGATAACCATAGTTTGTTTTCTAAGTCTGTGAGAGTCTTTCTCTGTGGAAGTATGTTCGTATGTGTCAGTGGTTAGGTAACACCTAGGAGTGATATCACAGGTTATTTGTCGTCTGCTTTCCGACTTACCTCATGTTCTGTGATTATCTCTAGGCTCATCTATGGTGCTGCAAAGAGCAGTGTTGCATACTTTTCCATAGCGAATACTCCATTGTGTACATGGACCACTTCTTCTTTTTACATTCATCTGTTGATGGACATTTTGTTTACTTCCAAGTCTTGGCTATGCTAAATATTGGTGCAGTGCAGGATTGCCAGCCTGTGTCTTTTGGATTCTGGTCTTCTGAGGGGTTAGGCCCAGCAGTGGGCCTACTAGATCATATGGTAGTTCCATTTTTACCTTTCAACGCACCTCCATTCTATTCTCACTACTGGCTGTTTCCAGTTTACATCCGACCAGCAACCAGAGGGTACACAGATCTCTCAAAGCCCTTCAGCATTTATTGTTTGTAGACTTTTTACTGATGGCATTTTGAGTGTTGGGTGGTGATACCTTTTTGTAGTTTGGATTTGCATGCGTCTAATAATTCCCGATATTGAGCTTTTATCTACGTCCGTTTTCTTTTCTTTTTTCTTGAAGTAAAACAGAGAGACTTACCTCTTCAAATTGTTTCCTTGAAAATTTGCCATGTTCTGGAATCCTGTGGCCATTACCTGCACCAGGACATTTTTTGAGGGCAGGTGTCATTTACAGCCCTGTAGTAATTGTGAATATTACATGACCATTAGCTCTGGGTTTAAAGCTGCTGTTGCAGGAAACGGCCACAAGGAGGCAGCACTTCTATATTCCGAACTCTGGTTACTAGGGCAACAGAGCCTTCCTGGAAGTCCTGTTTGTAGGTTGTACAGTAGAGTGGAATGTGCCAGGACAAACCCCCAAAAACTATGTCTACTGATTTGTTGTTGGTATTCTTAGTTTAATTTTCATTTTTCTCAGAGCAAATTTGATTGCAATGTTGTGTTTGTCCTAGGTGTACAGAATCTCTTTCATTGATACATATATCTTTTCATGTTTGGATCCCGTTCCATATAGGTTATTACAGAATGTCGTGTAGACCTCTCTTGGTATTCGGTATGTCTTTGATGAATATATATTTTATAAGTATTAGCATATGTCTGTTAAACCCAATATCCTCCGTTATACATTCCTCACACCTTTCCATTTGGTGAACCACAGGCTTGTTTTCTGAACACGTGAGTGTCCTTCTCTGTGGAAATAGGTTCATTCCTATCAATTTTTAGATAACACCTATACGTGATATCATAGGATCTGTGTCTCTCGCTTTCTGACTGACTTCAAGTTGTGTGATTATCTGTAGCCTCATCTATGGTGCTGCAAACGGCATTGTTTCATTCTTTTCTGTGTCTAATATTGCATTGTGTACATGGACCACTTTTTCGTCCATTCATATGATGATGGACATTTTTGTTGCTTCCATGTCTTGGTTATTGTAAACACTGCTGCAATACACGATTTTCCATCCTGTGTCTTTTTGATTCTGGCTTTCACAGGTGACAGGCCCAATAGTGGGCCTTCCGGATCATATGGTGACTCAATTTTTACTTTGAAATGCACTGCCATTCTGTTCCTATTATTGGCTGTTACCAGTTTACATCCCACTTAGACCGAGAGGTTACGCTCTTCTCCACAGCTTCTTCGACATCTATTGTTTGTTGACTTTTTGCTGATGGTCATTCTGACTGGTGTGAGGTGACACCTTTGTGTAGATTGGATTTGCATGCGTCTAATAATTCCTGATGTTTTGCGTTTATCAATGTCCTTTTCATTTTTTTTTAAGATTGAGCTAAACTTACAACTTCAAATTGCCTTCTTGAAAAATTTGGCGCGTTTGGATTTTTTTGGCCATTCCCTACCCCAGGACATTTTTTGAGGGCATGAGTCATTTACAGCCCTGCAGTCCTTGTGAATCTTAGTGACCATTAGCAGTGGATTTAAAGGTGCTGTTTGAGGAAACGGCCTTAGTGTGGCAGCATTTCTACGTTGCCAACTCTGCTTGCTATGGAAAGAGAACCTTGCTGCAAGGTGTGCTTTGAGGTTGCAGATTAGAGTGGAATGTGCCAGGACAAACCCCCATAAGTTTTAGCCTCCTTAATTCTTGTTTGTGTCTTTAAGTTGTAGTTTTTCCCAGAGCCAATTGGATTTAAAAATGTCTTTTGTTCTAGGTGTAAAGAATCTTGTTCATTTACGCATATACATATATCTATTGACCTTTGTGTCCTTTTCCATGTAGGTTATTACAGAGTGTTGAGTAGACCACTCATGGTATTCCATAGGTGTTTGGGGATGATATATTTTATATGTATTAGTATATGTTTGTTAACCCCAATATCCTAATTTATCCATTCCTCACACCTTTTCTTTGGCTTAACCATAAGTTTGTCTTCTCGATCTGAGATTGTCTTTCTCTGTGGAAATATGTTCCTTTTTATGAATTTTCAGATAACGTAAGTGATATCATAGGACATTTGTCTTTCGCATTCTGACTTACTTCACGTTGTGTGATTAAGTGGTGCTGTATATGCCATTCTTTTATTGTTTTCCTGGCTAATATTCCATTCTGTACATATACCACTTCTTCTTTGTCCATTCATCTGTTTATAGACCTTTTTTTGCTTCCATGTCTTGGCTATTTAAATATTGCTGCAGTGCACATTTGCCTGCCTCTGTCTTTCCGATTCTGGTGGTTTTAGGTTATAGACCCAGAAGGTGCCCTGCCGCATCATATGGTAGCTGAATTTTTACCTTTTAAAGCAGCTCCATTCAGTTTTCATTAGTGCTGTTACCACTTTACATCCCACCAGCAGCTAGACGGTACACAGTTCTCTAAAACCCCTTCAGCATTAATAGATTGTAGACTTTTTGCTGATGGTCATTTGACTGGTGTGAGCGGAACCCTTTTTGGAGGTTGGATGTGCATGTGGCTAATAATTCCTTATACTGAGCTTTAGGCATGTCTTTGTTTCCTTTTCCTTTTTTTTAAAGAGTGAGTACAACTTCCCTCTTCATATTGACTTCTTGAAAAATTTGTCATGTGTCGAATATTCTTGCCTATTCCCTACCCCAGGGCATTTTTTGAGGGCAGGTGTCATTTACAGCCCTGCAGTCCTTGTGACTCTTAAGCAACCACTAGCACTGGGTTTAAAGCTGCTGTTGTGGGAAACAGCCCCAAGGCGGCAGCATTATTACGTTCTCAACTCTTGTTACTAGGGCAACAGAGTCTTCCTGGACGTCGTGTTCCTCGGTTGTAAATTAGAGTTGAATGTGCTGGGACAAGCCCCCAGAAGTTTATGTCTCCCTACTTATGTTTCTTTTTGAAATTTAATTTCTATTTCTTATTGGAGTAAATTTGATTATAGTGTTGTGATTGTCTGGCTCTACAGAATCTGCTCAATGATTCATCGATATGTGTGTTCATCTTCGGATCCTGTTACCATGTATGTTATTACAGAATGTTGAGTAGACCTCCCTTGGTATTTGGTAGGTGTTTTGTCATTATATATTTTATATGTATTGGTGATTATATAATTCATATAGTTTATATGTTATATGTTTATATACATTTAACATACATAAGTATATGTATGCTACCCCCAGAATCCTAATTTCTCCATCCTCCCACCTTTCATTTTGGTTAACCATTAGTTTGTTTTATAAGTCTGTGTGTGTCTTTTTCTGTGGAAATATGTTCATTGGTAGCAATCTTAGGATAACATGTATAAATGATATCATAGGATATTTGTCATTCCCTTTTGATTTACTTAACGTAATATGATTATTTCTAGGCTCATCTGTAGTCCTGAAAACGGCATTGTTCGTTTTTCTTCCGAGGCTACTATTCCATTCTGTCCGTATACCACTTCTTCTTTGTCCATTTATCTGTTGATGGACATTTTGTTTGCTTGCATGTCTTGGCTCTTGTAAATATTGCTGCAGTGCATGTTTGCCTGTCTGTGCCTTTCCGATTCTGGTCTTCTTAGGGTATAGGTCCATTAAGGGATCGGCCGCATCATATGGTAGCTCAGTTTTTACGTTTTAAACGCAGCTCCATTCTGTGTTCATGATTAGCTCTTACCACTTTACATACAGCCAACTGCATAGTGGGTATGCATTTCTGCACCAAACCATCAGCATTCATTGTTTGTAGAGTCTTTACGGATGGCATTTTGAATATTGGGTGGCGAAATCTTTTTGTAGTTTGGATTTGCATCCAACCAATATTTCCTGATATTGAGCATTTATCCATGTTCTTTTTTTCAAATAACAGAGTGAGTAACACTTACCTCTTCAAACTGTTTTCTTGAAAAATTTTCCGTGTTGTGAACTTTTTTGGCCATTACCTACCCCAGGACATTTTTTGAGGACACGTGTCATTTACAGCCCTACAATTACTGTGAATCTTAAGTGACCGCTAGCCCTGTGTTCAAAGCTGCTGTTGTGGGAAACGGCCACAAGGCGGCAGCATTTCTCCATTCCCAAATCTGGTCACTAGGGCAGCAGAGCCTTCCTGAAAGTTGTGTTCCTAGGTTGTAAATTAGAAAGCAATGTGCCAGGGAAAACCCCAATAACTTTTTGTCTCATTAATTGTTGTTTGTGGTTTTAATTTTTTAAATTGGGGTAATGAGTAGAATAGTGTTTGTTCTGGGTGTACACAACCAGGTTCAATTGAACATTATATATATATATCTATTCACGTACAGATCCTCTTCCCATTTAAATTACTATTATTTTCTTTTATAAATTTATTTTATTTATTTATTTATGTTTGGCTGAGTTGGATCTTCGTTGCTGCATGTGGGCTTTCTCTAGTTGCGGTGAGCGGGGGCTACTCTCCGTTGCGGTGCACGGGCTTCTCAATGCAGTGGTTTCTCTTGTTGTGGAGCACGGGCTCTTGGCCTGCGGGCTTCAGTAGTTGTGGTGCATGGGCTCAGTAGTTATGGCTCATGGGCTCCAGAGCATAGGCTCGTTAGTTGTGGTGCACGGGCTTAGGTGCTCTGCAGCATGTGGGATCTTCCCGAACCAGGGATCGAACCTGTGTCCCCTGCATTGGCAGGTGGTTTCTTAACCACGGTGCCACCTGGTAAACCCCCGTGTGAATTATTACAGAGCGTTCAGTAGACCTCCCTTGGTATATGGTCGGTCTTTTTGATACATGTGTTTACTATGTATTTGCATACGTATGGTAACCCTAATCTTAATGTATCCATTCCTCCCACCTTTCCCTTTAGATAACCATAGTTTGTTTTCTAAGTCTGTGAGAGTCTTTCTCTGTGGAAGTATGTTCGTATGTGTCAGTGGTTAGGTAACACCTAGGAGTGATATCACAGGTTATTTGTCGTCTGCTTTCCGACTTACCTCATGTTCTGTGATTATCTCTAGGCTCATCTATGGTGCTGCAAAGAGCAGTGTTGCATACTTTTCCATAGCGAATACTCCATTGTGTACATGGACCACTTCTTCTTTTTACATTCATCTGTTGATGGACATTTTGGTTACTTCCAAGTCTTGGCTATGCTAAATATTGGTGCAGTGCAGGATTGCCAGCCTGTGTCTTTTGGATTCTGGTCTTCTGAGGGGTTAGGCCCAGCAGTGGGCCTACTAGATCATATGGTAGTTCCATTTTTACCTTTCAACGCACCTCCATTCTATTCTCACTACTGGCTGTTTCCAGTTTACATCCGACCAGCAACCAGAGGGTACACAGATCTCTCAAAGCCCTTCAGCATTTATTGTTTGTAGACTTTTTACTGATGGCATTTTGAGTGTTGGGTGGTGATACCTTTTTGTAGTTTGGATTTGCATGCGTCTAATAATTCCCGATATTGAGCTTTTATCTACGTCCGTTTTCTTTTCTTTTTTCTTGAAGTAAAACAGAGAGACTTGCCTCTTCAAATTGTTTCCTTGAAAATTTGCCATGTTCTGGATTCCTGTGGCCATTACCTGCACCAGGACATTTTTTGAGGGCAGGTGTCATTTACAGCCCTGTAGTAATTGTGAATATTACATGACCATTAGCTCTGGGTTTAAAGCTGCTGTTGCAGGAAACGGCCACAAGGAGGCAGCATTTCTATATTCCCAACTCTGGTTACTAGGGCAACAGAGCCTTCCTGGAAGTCCTGTTTGTAGGTTGTACAGTAGAGTGGAATGTGCCAGGACAAACCCCCAAAAACTATGTCTACTGATTTGTTGTTGGTATTCTTAGTTTAATTTTCATTTTTCTCAGAGCAAATTTGATTGCAATGTTGTGTTTGTCCTAGGTGTACAGAATCTCTTTCATTGATACATATATCTTTTCATGTTTGGATCCCGTTCCATATAGGTTATTACAGAATGTCGTGTAGACCTCTCTTGGTATTCGGTATGTCTTTGATGAATATATATTTTATAAGTATTAGCATATGTCTGTTAAACCCAATATCCTCCGTTATACATTCCTCACACCTTTCCATTTGGTGAACCACAGGCTTGTTTTCTGAACACGTGAGTGTCCTTCTCTGTGGAAATAGGTTCATTCCTATCAATTTTTAGATAACACCTATACGTGATATCATAGGATCTGTGTCTCTCGCTTTCTGACTGACTTCAAGTTGTGTGATTATCTGTAGCCTCATCTATGGTGCTGCAAACGGCATTGTTTCATTCTTTTCTGTGTCTAATATTGCATTGTGTACATGGACCACTTTTTCGTCCATTCATATGATGATGGACATTTTTGTTGCTTCCATGTCTTGGTTATTGTAAACACTGCTGCAATACACGATTTTCCATCCTGTGTCTTTTTGATTCTGGCTTTCACAGGTGACAGGCCCAATAGTGGGCCTTCCGGATCATATGGTGACTCAATTTTTACTTTGAAACGCACTGCCATTCTGTTCCTATTATTGGCTGTTACCAGTTTACATCCCACTTAGACCGAGAGGTTACGCTCTTCTCCACAGCTTCTTCGACATCTATTGTTTGTTGACTTTTTGCTGATGGTCATTCTGACTGGTGTGAGGTGACACCTTTGTGTAGATTGGATTTGCATGCGTCTAATAATTCCTGATGTTTTGCGTTTATCAATGTCCTTTTCATTTTTTTTTAAGATTGAGCTAAACTTACAACTTCAAATTGCCTTCTTGAAAAATTTGGCGCGTTTGGATTTTTTTGGCCATTCCCTACCCCAGGACATTTTTTGAGGGCATGAGTCATTTACAGCCCTGCAGTCCTTGTGAATCTTAGTGACCATTAGCAGTGGATTTAAAGGTGCTGTTTGAGGAAACGGCCTTAGTGTGGCAGCATTTCTACGTTGCCAACTCTGCTTGCTATGGAAAGAGAACCTTGCTGCAAGGTGTGCTTTGAGGTTGCAGATTAGAGTGGAATGTGCCAGGACAAACCCCCATAAGTTTTAGCCTCCTTAATTCTTGTTTGTGTCTTTAAGTTGTAGTTTTTCCCAGAGCCAATTGGATTTAAAAATGTCTTTTGTTCTAGGTGTAAAGAATCTTGTTCATTTACGCATATACATATATCTATTGACCTTTGTGTCCTTTTCCATGTAGGTTATTACAGAGTGTTGAGTAGACCACTCATGGTATTCCATAGGTGTTTGGGGATGATATATTTTATATGTATTAGTATATGTTTGTTAACCCCAATATCCTAATTTATCCATTCCTCACACCTTTTCTTTGGCTTAACCATAAGTTTGTCTTCTCGATCTGAGATTGTCTTTCTCTGTGGAAATATGTTCCTTTTTATGAATTTTCAGATAACGTAAGTGATATCATAGGACATTTGTCTTTCGCATTCTGACTTACTTCACGTTGTGTGATTAAGTGGTGCTGTATATGCCATTCTTTTATTGTTTTCCTGGCTAATATTCCATTCTGTACATATACCACTTCTTCTTTGTCCATTCATCTGTTTATAGACCTTTTTTTGCTTCCATGTCTTGGCTATTTAAATATTGCTGCAGTGCACATTTGCCTGCCTCTGTCTTTCCGATTCTGGTGGTTTTAGGTTATAGACCCAGAAGGTGCCCTGCCGCATCATATGGTAGCTGAATTTTTACCTTTTAAAGCAGCTCCATTCAGTTTTCATTAGTGCTGTTACCACTTTACATCCCACCAGCAGCTAGACGGTACACAGTTCTCTAAAACCCCTTCAGCATTAATAGATTGTAGACTTTTTGCTGATGGTCATTTGACTGGTGTGAGCGGAACCCTTTTTGGAGGTTGGATGTGCATGTGGCTAATAATTCCTTATACTGAGCTTTAGGCATGTCTTTGTTTCCTTTTCCTTTTTTTTAAAGAGTGAGTACAACTTCCCTCTTCATATTGACTTCTTGAAAAATTTGTCATGTGTCGAATATTCTTGCCTATTCCCTACCCCAGGGCATTTTTTGAGGGCAGGTGTCATTTACAGCCCTGCAGTCCTTGTGACTCTTAAGCAACCACTAGCACTGGGTTTAAAGCTGCTGTTGTGGGAAACAGCCCCAAGGCGGCAGCATTATTACGTTCTCAACTCTTGTTACTAGGGCAACAGAGTCTTCCTGGACGTCGTGTTCCTCGGTTGTAAATTAGAGTTGAATGTGCTGGGACAAGCCCCCAGAAGTTTATGTCTCCCTACTTATGTTTCTTTTTGAAATTTAATTTCTATTTCTTATTGGAGTAAATTTGATTAGAGTGTTGTGATTGTCTGGCTCTACAGAATCTGCTCAATGATTCATCCATATGTCTGTTCATCTTCGGATCCTGTTACCATGTATGTTATTACAGAATGTTGAGTAGACCTCCCTTGGTATTTGGTAGGTGTTTTGTCATTATATATTTTATATGTATTGGTGATTATATAATTCATATAGTTTATATGTTATATGTTTATATACATTTAACATACATAAGTATATGTATGCTACTCCAAGAATCCTAATTTATCCATCGTCCCACCTTTCATTTTGGTTAACCATTAGTTTGTTTTATAAGTCTGTGTGTGTCTTTTTCTGTGGAAATATGTTCATTGGTAGCCATCTTAGGATAACATGTATAAATGATATCATAGGATATTTGTCATTCCCTTTTGATTTACTTAACGTAATATGATTATTTCTAGGCGCATCTGTAGTCCTGAAAACGGCATTGTTCGTTTTTCTTCCGAGGCTACTATTCCATTCTGTCCGTATACCACTTCTTCTTTGTCCATTTATCTGTTGATGGACATTTTGTTTGCTTTGCATGTCTTGGCTCTTGTAAATATTGCTGCAGTGCATGTTTGCCTGTCTGTGCCTTTCCGATTCTGGTCTTCTTAGGGTATAGGTCCATTAAGGGATCGGCCGCATCATATGGTAGCTCAGTTTTTACGTTTTAAACACAGCTCCATTCTGTTCTCATGATTAGCTCTTACCACTTTACATACAGCCAACTGCATAGTGGGTATGCATTTCTGCACCAACCCATCAGCATTCATTGTTTGTAGAGTCTTTACGGATGGCATTTTGAATATTGGGTGGCGAAATCTTTTTGTAGTTTGGATTTGCATCCAACCAATAGTTCCTGATATTGAGCTTTTATCCATGTTCTTTTTTTCAAACAACAGAGTGAGTAACACTTAACTCTTCAAAATGTTTTCTTGAAAAATTTTCCGTGTTGTGAACTTTTTTGGCCATTACCTACCCCAGGACATTTTTTGAGGACACGTGTCATTTACAGCCCTACAATTACTGTGAATCTCAAGTGACCGGTAGCCCTGTGTTCAAAGCTACTGTTGTGGGAAACGGCCACAAGGCGGCAGCATTTCTCCATTCCCAAATCTGGTTACTAGGGCAGCAGAGCCTTCCTGAAAGTTGTGTTCCTAGATTGTAAATAAGAAAGCAATGTGAGAGGGAAAACCCCAATAACTTTTTGTCTCATTAATTGTTGTTTGTGGTTTTAATTTTTTAAATTGGGGTAATGAGTAGAATAGTGTTTGTTCTGGGTGTACACAATCAGGTTCAATTGAACATCGTATATATATATCTATTCACGTACAGATCCTCTTCCCATTTAAATTACTATTATTTTCTTTTATAAATATTATTTATTTATTTATTTATGTTTGGCTGAGTTGGATCTTCGTTGCTGCATGTGGGCTTTCTCTAGTTGCGGTGAGCGGGGGCTACTCTCCGTTGCGCTGCACGGGCTTCTCAATGCAGTGGCTTCTCTTGTTGTGGAGCACGGGCTCTTGGCCTGCGGGCTTCAGTAGTTGTGGTGCATGGGCTCAGTAGTTATAGCTCATGGGCTCCAGAGCATAGGCTCTTTAGTTGTGGTGCACGGGCTTAGGTGCTCTGCAGCATGTGGGATCTTCCCGAACCAGGGATCGAACCTGTGTCCCCTGCATTGGCAGGTGGTTTCTTAACCACGGTGCCACCTGGTAAACCCCTGTGTGAATTATTACAGAGCGTTCAGTAGACCTCCCTTGGTATATGGTCGGTCTTTTTGATACATGTGTTTAATATGTATTTGTATACGTATGGTAACCCTAATCTTAATGTAACCATTCCTCCCACCTTTCCCTTTAGATAACCATAGTTTGTTTTCTAAGTCTGTGAGAGTCTTTCTCTGTGGAAATATGTTCGTATGTGTCAGTGGTTAGGTAACACCTAGGAGTGATATCACAGGTTATTTGTCGTCTGCTTTCCGACTTACCTCATGTTCTGTGATTATCTCTAGGCTCATCTATGGTGCTGCAAAGAGCAGTGTTGCATACTTTTCCATAGCGAATATTCCATTGTGTACATGGACCACTTCTTCTTTTTACATTCATCTGTTGATGGACATTTTGGTTACTTCCAAGTCTTGGCTATGCTAAAGATTGGTGCAGTGCAGGATTGCCAGCCTGTGTCTTTTGGATTCTGGTCTTCTCAGGGGTTAGGCCCAGCAGTGGGCCTACTAGATCATACGGTAGTTCCATTTTTACCTTTCAACGCACCTCCATTCTATTCTCACTACTGGCTGTTTCCAGTTTACATCCGACCAGCAACCAGAGGGTACACAGATCTCTCAAAGCCCTTCAGCATTTATTGTTTGTAGACTTTTTACTGATGGCATTTTGAGTGTTGGGTGGTGATACCTTTTTGTAGTTTGGATTTGCATGCGTCTAATAATTCCCGATATTGAGCTTTTATCTACGTCCGTTTTCTTTTCTTTTTTCTTGAAGTGAAACAGAGAGACTTGCCTCTTCAAATTGTTTCCTTGAAAATTTGCCATGTTCTGGATTCCTGTGGCCATTACCTGCACCAGGACATTTTTTGAGGGCAGGTGTCATTTACAGCCCTGTAGTAATTGTGAATATTACATGACCATTAGCTCTGGGTTTAAAGCTGCTGTTGCAGGAAACGGCCACAAGGAGGCAGCATTTCTATATTCCCAACTCTGGTTACTAGGGCAACAGAGCCTTCCTGGAAGTCCTGTTTGTAGGTTGTACAGTAGAGTGGAATGTGCCAGGACAAACCCCCAAAAACTATGTCTACTGATTTGTTGTTGGTATTCTTAGTTTAATTTTCATTTTTCTCAGAGCAAATTTGATTGCAATGTTGTGTTTGTCCTAGGTGTACAGAATCTCTTTCATTGATACATATATCTTTTCATGTTTGGATCCCGTTCCATATAGGTTATTACAGAATGTTGTGTAGACCTCTCTTGGTATTCGGTATGTCTTTGATGAATATATATTTTATAAGTATTAGCATATGTCTGTTAAAGCCAATATCCTCCGTTATACATTCCTCACACCTTTCCATTTGGTGAACCATAAGCTTGTTTTCTGAACACGTGAGTGTCCTTCTCTGTGGAAATAGGTTCATTCCTATCAATTTTTAGATAACACCTATACGTGATATCATAGGATCTGTGTCTCTCGCTTTCTGACTGACTTCAAGTTGTGTGATTATCTGTAGCCTCATCTATGGTGCTGCAAACGGCATTGTTTCATTCTTTTCTGTGTCTAATATTGCATTGTGTACATGGACCACTTTTTCGTCCATTCATATGATGATGGACATTTTTGTTGCTTCCATGTCTTGGCTATTGTAAATACTGCTGCAATACACGATTTTCCATCCTGTGTCTTTTTGATTCTGGCTTTCACAGGTGACAGGCCCAATAGTGGGCCTTCCGGATCATATGGTGACTCAATTTTTACCTTGAAAAGCACTGCCATTTTCTGTTCGTATTATTGGCTGTTACCAGTTTACATCCCACTTAGACCGAGAGGTTACGCTCTTCTCCACAGCTTCTTCGACATCTATTGTTTGTTGACTTTTTGCTGATGGTCATTGTGACTGGTGTGAGGTGATACCTTTGTGTAGATTGGACTTGCATGCGTCTAATAATTCCTGATGTTTTGCGTTTATCAATGTCCTTTTCATTTTTTTTTAAGATTGAGCTAAACTTACAACTTCAAATTGCCTTCTTGAAAAATTTGGCGCGTTTGGATTTTTTTGGCCATTCCCTACCCCAGGACATTTTTTGAGGGCATGAGTCATTTACAGCCCTGCAGTCCTTGTGAATCTTAGTGACCATTAGCAGTGGATTTAAAGGTGCTGTTTGAGGAAACGGCCTTAGGGTGGCAGCATTTCTACGTTGCCAACTCTGCTTGCTAGGGAAACAGAACCTTGCTGCAAGGTGTGCTTTTAGGTTGCAGATTAGAGTGGAATGTGCCAGGACAAACCCCCATAAGTTTTAGCCTCCTTAATTCTTGTTTGTGTCTTTAAGTTGTAGTTTTTCCCAGAGCCAATTGGATTTAAAAATGTCTTTTGTTCTAGGTGTAAAGAATCTTGTTCATTTACGCATATACATATATCTATTGACCTTTGTGTCCTTTTCCATGTAGGTTATTACAGAGTGTTGAGTAGACCACTCATGGTATTCCATAGGTGTTTGGGGATGATATATTTTATATGTATTAGTATATGTTTGTTAACCCCAATATCCTAATTTATGCATTCCTCACACCTTTTCTTTGGCTTAACCATAAGTTTGTCTTCTCAATCTGAGATTGTCTTTCTCTGTGGAAATATGTTCCTTTTTATGAATTTTCAGATAACGTAAGTGATATCATAGGACATTTGTCTTTCGCATTCTGACTTACTTCACGTTGTGTGATTAAGTGGTGCTGTATATGCCATTCTTTTATTGTTTTCCTGGCTAATATTCCATTCTGTACATATACCACTTCTTCTTTGTCCATTCATCTGTTTATAGACCTTTTTTTGCTTCCATGTCTTGGCTATTTAAATATTGCTGCAGTGCACATTTGCCTGCCTCTGTCTTTCCGATTCTGGTGGTTTTAGGTTATAGACCCAGAAGGTGCCCTGCCGCATCATATGGTAGCTGAATTTTTACCTTTTAAAGCAGCTCCATTCAGTTTTCATTAGTGCTGTTACCACTTTACATCCCACCAGCAGCTAGACGGTACACAGTTCTCTAAAACCCCTTCAGCATTAATAGATTGTAGACTTTTTGCTGATGGTCATTTGACTGGTGTGAGCGGAACCCTTTTTGGAGGTTGGATGTGCATGTGGCTAATAATTCCTTATACTGAGCTTTAGGCATGTCTTTGTTTCCTTTTCCTTTTTTTTAAAGAGTGAGTACAACTTCCCTCTTCATATTGACTTCTTGAAAAATTTGTCATGTGTCGAATATTCTTGCCTATTCCCTACCCCAGGGCATTTTTTGAGGGCAGGTGTCATTTACAGCCCTGCAGTCCTTGTGACTCTTAAGCAACCACTAGCACTGGGTTTAAAGCTGCTGTTGTGGGAAACAGCCCCAAGGCGGCAGCATTATTACGTTCTCAACTCTTGTTACTAGGGCAACAGAGTCTTCCTGGACGTCGTGTTCCTCGGTTGTAAATTAGAGTTGAATGTGCTGGGACAAGCCCCCAGAAGTTTATGTCTCCCTACTTATGTTTGTTTCCTAAATTTAATTTCTATTTCTTATTGGAGTAAATTTGATTAGAGTGTTGTGATTGTCTGGCTCTACAGAATCTGCTCAATGATTCATCCATATGTCTGTTCATCTTCGGATCCTGTTACCATGTATGTTATTACAGAATGTTGAGTAGACCTCCCTTGGTATTTGGTAGGTGTTTTGTCATTATATATTTTATATGTATTGGTGATTATATAATTCATATAGTTTATATGTTATATGTTTATATACATTTAACATACATAAGTATATGTATGCTACCCCCAGAATCCTAATTTCTCCATCCTCCCACCTTTCATTTTGGTTAACCATTAGTTTGTTTTATAAGTCTGTGTGTGTCTTTTTGTGTGGAACTATGTTCATTGGTAGCAATCTTAGGATAACATGTATAAATGATATCATAGGATATTTGTCATTCCCTTTTGATTTACTTAACGTAATATGATTATTTCTAGGCTCATCTGTAGTCCTGAAAACGGCATTGTTCGTTTTTCTTCCGAGGCTACTATTCCATTCTGTCCGTATACCACTTCTTCTTTGTCCATTTATCTGTTGATGGACATTTTGTTTGCTTGCATGTCTTGGCTCTTGTAAATATTGCTGCAGTGCATGTTTGCCTGTCTGTGCCTTTCCGATTCTGGTCTTCTTAAGGTATAGGTCCATTAAGGGATCGGCCGCATCATATGGTAGCTCAGTTTTTACGTTTTAAACGCAGCTCCATTCTGTGTTCATGATTAGCTCTTACCACTTTACATACAGCCAACTGCATAGTGGGTATGCATTTCTGCACCAAACCATCAGCATTCATTGTTTGTAGAGTCTTTACGGATGGCATTTTGAATATTGGGTGGCGAAATCTTTTTGTAGTTTGGATTTGCATCCAACCAATAGTTCCTGATATTGAGCATTTATCCATGTTCTTTTTTTCAAATAACAGAGTGAGTAACACTTACCTCTTCAAACTGTTTTCTTGAAAAATTTTCCGTGTTGTGAACTTTTTTGGCCATTACCTACCCCAGGACATTTTTTGAGGACACGTGTCATTTACAGCCCTACAATTACTGTGAATCTTAAGTGACCGCTAGCCCTGTGTTCAAAGCTGCTGTTGTGGGAAACGGCCACAAGGCGGCAGCATTTCTCCATTCCCAAATCTGGTCACTAGGGCAGCAGAGCCTTCCTGAAAGTTG
Organism: Eubalaena glacialis; assembly: GCF_028564815.1. Classification (NCBI taxonomy): domain Eukaryota; kingdom Metazoa; phylum Chordata; class Mammalia; order Artiodactyla; family Balaenidae; genus Eubalaena; species Eubalaena glacialis. Next base: position 138,778 of record NW_026871154.1, read on the forward strand.
TGTTCCTAGGTTGTAAATTAGAAAGCAATGTGCCAGGGAAAACCCCAATAACTTTTTGTCTCATTAATTGTTGTTTGTGGTTTTAATTTTTTAAATTGGGGTAATGAGTAGAATAGTGTTTGTTCTGGGTGTACACAATCAGGTTCAATTGAACATTATATATATATATCTATTCACGTACAGATCCTCTTCCCATTTAAATTACTATTATTTTCTTTTATAAATTTATTTTATTTATTTATTTATGTTTGGCTGAGTTGGATCTTCGTTGCTGCATGTGGGCTTTCTCTAGTTGCGGTGAGCGGGGGCTACTCTCCGTTGCGGTGCACGGGCTTCTCAATGCAGTGGTTTCTCTTGTTGTGGAGCACGGGCTCTTGGCCTGCGGGCTTCAGTAGTTGTGGTGCATGGGCTCAGTAGTTATGGCTCATGGGCTCCAGAGCATAGGCTCGTTAGTTGTGGTGCACGGGCTTAGGTGCTCTGCAGCATGTGGGATCTTCCCGAACCAGGGATCGAACCTGTGTCCCCTGCATTGGCAGGTGGTTTCTTAACCACGGTGCCACCTGGTGAACCCCCGTGTGAATTATTACAGAGCGTTCAGTAGACCTCCCTTGGTATATGGTCGGTCTTTTTGATACATGTGTTTACTATGTATTTGCATACGTATGGTAACCCTAATCTTAATGTATCCATTCCTCCCACCTTTCCCTTTAGATAACCATAGTTTGTTTTCTAAGTCTGTGAGAGTCTTTCTCTGTGGAAGTATGTTCGTATGTGTCAGTGGTTAGGTAACACCTAGGAGTGATATCACAGGTTATTTGTCGTCTGCTTTCCGACTTACCTCATGTTCTGTGATTATCTCTAGGCTCATCTATGGTGCTGCAAAGAGCAGTGTTGCATACTTTTCCATAGCGAATACTCCATTGTGTACATGGACCACTTCTTCTTTTTACATTCATCTGTTGATGGACATTTTGGTTACTTCCAAGTCTTGGCTATGCTAAATATTGGTGCAGTGCAGGATTGCCAGCCTGTGTCTTTTGGATTCTGGTCTTCTGAGGGGTTAGGCCCAGCATTGGGCCTACTAGATCATATGGTAGTTCCATTTTTACCTTTCAACGCACCTCCATTCTATTCTCACTACTGGCTGTTTCCAGTTTACATCCGACCAGCAACCAGAGGGTACACAGATCTCTCAAAGCCCTTCAGCATTTATTGTTTGTAGACTTTTTACTGATGGCATTTTGAGTGTTGGGTGGTGATACCTTTTTGTAGTTTGGATTTGCATGCGTCTAATAATTCCCGATATTGAGCTTTTATCTACGTCCGTTTTCTTTTCTTTTTTCTTGAAGTAAAACAGAGAGACTTACCTCTTCAAATTGTTTCCTTGAAAATTTGCCATGTTCTGGAATCCTGTGGCCATTACCTGCACCAGGACATTTTTTGAGGGCAGGTGTCATTTACAGCCCTGTAGTAATTGTGAATATTACATGACCATTAGCTCTGGGTTTAAAGCTGCTGTTGCAGGAAACGGCCACAAGGAGGCAGCACTTCTATATTCCGAACTCTGGTTACTAGGGCAACAGAGCCTTCCTGGAAGTCCTGTTTGTAGGTTGTACAGTAGAGTGGAATGTGCCAGGACAAACCCCCAAAAACTATGTCTACTGATTTGTTGTTGGTATTCTTAGTTTAATTTTCATTTTTCTCAGAGCAAATTTGATTGCAATGTTGTGTTTGTCCTAGGTGTACAGAATCTCTTTCATTGATACATATATCTTTTCATGTTTGGATCCCGTTCCATATAGGTTATTACAGAATGTCGTGTAGACCTCTCTTGGTATTCGGTATGTCTTTGATGAATATATATTTTATAAGTATTAGCATATGTCTGTTAAACCCAATATCCTCCGTTATACATTCCTCACACCTTTCCATTTGGTGAACCACAGGCTTGTTTTCTGAACACGTGAGTGTCCTTCTCTGTGGAAATAGGTTCATTCCTATCAATTTTTAGATAACACCTATACGTGATATCATAGGATCTGTGTCTCTCGCTTTCTGACTGACTTCAAGTTGTGTGATTATCTGTAGCCTCATCTATGGTGCTGCAAACGGCATTGTTTCATTCTTTTCTGTGTCTAATATTGCATTGTGTACATGGACCACTTTTTCGTCCATTCATATGATGATGGACATTTTTGTTGCTTCCATGTCTTGGTTATTGTAAACACTGCTGCAATACACGATTTTCCATCCTGTGTCTTTTTGATTCTGGCTTTCACAGGTGACAGGCCCAATAGTGGGCCTTCCGGATCATATGGTGACTCAATTTTTACTTTGAAACACACTGCCATTCTGTTCCTATTATTGGCTGTTACCAGTTTACATCCCACTTAGACCGAGAGGTTACGCTCTTCTCCACAGCTTCTTCGACATCTATTGTTTGTTGACTTTTTGCTGATGGTCATTCTGACTGGTGTGAGGTGACACCTTTGTGTAGATTGGATTTGCATGCGTCTAATAATTCCTGATGTTTTGCGTTTATCAATGTCCTTTTCATTTTTTTTTAAGATTGAGCTAAACTTACAACTTCAAATTGCCTTCTTGAAAAATTTGGCGCGTTTGGATTTTTTTGGCCATTCCCTACCCCAGGACATTTTTTGAGGGCATGAGTCATTTACAGCCCTGCAGTCCTTGTGAATCTTAGTGACCATTAGCAGTGGATTTAAAGGTGCTGTTTGAGGAAACGGCCTTAGTGTGGCAGCATTTCTACGTTGCCAACTCTGCTTGCTATGGAAAGAGAACCTTGCTGCAAGGTGTGCTTTGAGGTTGCAGATTAGAGTGGAATGTGCCAGGACAAACCCCCATAAGTTTTAGCCTCCTTAATTCTTGTTTGTGTCTTTAAGTTGTAGTTTTTCCCAGAGCCAATTGGATTTAAAAATGTCTTTTGTTCTAGGTGTAAAGAATCTTGTTCATTTACGCATATACATATATCTATTGACCTTTGTGTCCTTTTCCATGTAGGTTATTACAGAGTGTTGAGTAGACCACTCATGGTATTCCATAGGTGTTTGGGGATGATATATTTTATATGTATTAGTATATGTTTGTTAACCCCAATATCCTAATTTATCCATTCCTCACACCTTTTCTTTGGCTTAACCATAAGTTTGTCTTCTCGATCTGAGATTGTCTTTCTCTGTGGAAATATGTTCCTTTTTATGAATTTTCAGATAACGTAAGTGATATCATAGGACATTTGTCTTTCGCATTCTGACTTACTTCACGTTGTGTGATTAAGTGGTGCTGTATATGCCATTCTTTTATTGTTTTCCTGGCTAATATTCCATTCTGTACATATACCACTTCTTCTTTGTCCATTCATCTGTTTATAGACCTTTTTTTGCTTCCATGTCTTGGCTATTTAAATATTGCTGCAGTGCACATTTGCCTGCCTCTGTCTTTCCGATTCTGGTGGTTTTAGGTTATAGACCCAGAAGGTGCCCTGCCGCATCATATGGTAGCTGAATTTTTACCTTTTAAAGCAGCTCCATTCAGTTTTCATTAGTGCTGTTACCACTTTACATCCCACCAGCAGCTAGACGGTACACAGTTCTCTAAAACCCCTTCAGCATTAATAGATTGTAGACTTTTTGCTGATGGTCATTTGACTGGTGTGAGCGGAACCCTTTTTGGAGGTTGGATGTGCATGTGGCTAATAATTCCTTATACTGAGCTTTAGGCATGTCTTTGTTTCCTTTTCCTTTTTTTTAAAGAGTGAGTACAACTTCCCTCTTCATATTGACTTCTTGAAAAATTTGTCATGTGTCGAATATTCTTGCCTATTCCCTACCCCAGGGCATTTTTTGAGGGCAGGTGTCATTTACAGCCCTGCAGTCCTTGTGACTCTTAAGCAACCACTAGCACTGGGTTTAAAGCTGCTGTTGTGGGAAACAGCCCCAAGGCGGCAGCATTATTACGTTCTCAACTCTTGTTACTAGGGCAACAGAGTCTTCCTGGACGTCGTGTTCCTCGGTTGTAAATTAGAGTTGAATGTGCTGGGACAAGCCCCCAGAAGTTTATGTCTCCCTACTTATGTTTGTTTCCTAAATTTAATTTCTATTTCTTATTGGAGTAAATTTGATTAGAGTGTTGTGATTGTCTGGCTCTACAGAATCTGCTCAATGATTCATCCATATGTCTGTTCATCTTCGGATCCTGTTACCATGTATGTTATTACAGAATGTTGAGTAGACCTCCCTTGGTATTTGGTAGGTGTTTTGTCATTATATATTTTATATGTATTGGTGATTATATAATTCATATAGTTTATATGTTATATGTTTATATACATTTAACATACATAAGTATATGTATGCTACCCCCAGAATCCTAATTTCTCCATCCTCCCACCTTTCATTTTGGTTAACCATTAGTTTGTTTTATGTCTGTGTGTGTCTTTTTCTGTGGAAATATGTTCATTGGGAGCAATCTTAGGATAACATGTATAAATGATATCATAGGATATTTGTCATTCCCTTTTGATTTACTTAACGTAATATGATTATTTCTAGGCTCATCTGTAGTCCTGAAAACGGCATTGTTCGTTTTTCTTCCGAGGCTACTATTCCATTCTGTCTGTATACCACTTCTTCTTTGTCCATTTATCTGTTGATGGACATTTTGTTTGCTTGCATGTCTTGGCTCTTGTAAATATTGCTGCAGTGCATGTTTGCCTGTCTGTGCCTTTCCGATTCTGGTCTTCTTAGGGTATAGGTCCATTAAGGGATCGGCCGCATCATATGGTAGCTCAGTTTTTACGTTTTAAACGCAGCTCCATTCTGTTCTCATGATTAGCTCTTACCACTTTACATACAGCCAACTGCATAGTGGGTATGCATTTCTTCACCAACACATCAGCATTCATTGTTTGTAGAGTCTTTACGGATGGCATTTTGAATATTGGGTGGCGAAATCTTTTTGTAGTTTGGATTTGCATCCAACCAATAGTTCCTGATATTGAGCTTTTATCCATGTTCTTTTTTTCAAATAACAGAGTGAGTAACACTTACCTCTTCAAACTGTTTCCTTGAAAAATTTTCCGTGTTGTGAACTTTTTTGGCCTTTACCTACCCCAGGACATTTTTTGAGGACACGTGTCATTTACAGCCCTACAATTACTGTGAATCTCAAGTGACCGCTAGCCCTGTGTTCAAAGCTGCTGTTGTGGGAAACGGCCACAAGGCGGCAGCATTTCTCCATTCCCAAATCTGGTCACTAGGGCAGCAGAGCCTTCCTGAAAGTTGTGTTCCTAGGTTGTAAATTAGAAAGCAATGTGCCAGGGAAAACCCCAATAACTTTTTGTCTCATTAATTGTTGTTTGTGGTTTTAATTTTTTAAATTGGGGTAATGAGTAGAATAGTGTTTGTTCTGGGTGTACACAATCAGGTTCAATTGAACATTATATATATATATCTATTCACGTACAGATCCTCTTCCCATTTAAATTACTATTATTTTCTTTTATAAATTTATTTTATTTATTTATTTATGTTTGGCTGAGTTGGATCTTCGTTGCTGCATGTGGGCTTTCTCTAGTTGCGGTGAGCGGGGGCTACTCTCCGTTGCGATGCACGGGCTTCTCAATGCAGTGGTTCCTCTTGTTGTGGAGCACGGGCTCTTGGCCTGCGGGCTTCAGTAGTTGTGGTGCATGGGCTCAGTAGTTATGGCTCATGGGCTCCAGTGCATAGGCTCGTTAGTTGTGGTGCACGGGCTTAGGTGCTCTGCAGCATGTGGGATCTTCCCGAACCAGGGATCGAACCTGTGTCCCCTGCATTGGCAGGTGGTTTCTTAACCACGGTGCCACCTGGTAAACCCCCGTGTGAATTATTACAGAGCGTTCAGTAGACCTCCCTTGGTATATGGTCGGTCTTTTTGATACATGTGTTTAATATGTATTTGCATACATGTGGTAACCCTAATCTTAATGTAACCATTCCTCCCACCTTTCCCTTTAGATAACCATAGTTTGTTTTCTAAGTCTGTGAGAGTCTTTCTCTGTGGAAATATGTTCGTATGTGTCAGTGGTTAGGTAACACCTAGGAGTGATATCACAGGTTATTTGTCGTCTGCTTTCCGACTTACCTCATGTTCTGTGATTATCTCTAGGCTCATCTATGGTGCTGCAAAGAGCAGTGTTGCATACTTTTCCATAGCGAATATTCCATTGTGTACATGGACCACTTCTTCTTTTTACATTCATTTGTTGATGGACATTTTGGTTACTTCCAAGTCTTGGCTATGCTAAATATTGGTGCAGTGCAGGATTGCAAGCCAGTGTCTTTTGGATTCTGGTCTTCTGAGGGGTTAGGCCCAGCAGTGGGCCTACTAGAACATATGGTAGTTCCATTTTTACCTTTCAACGCACCTCCATTCTATTCTCACTACTGGCTGTTTCCAGTTTACATCCGACCAGCAACCAGAGGGTACACAGATCTCTCAAAGCCCTTCAGCATTTATTGTTTGTAGACTTTTTACTGATGGCATTTTGAGTGTTGGGTGGTGATACCTTTTTGTAGTTTGGATTTGCATGCGTCTAATAATTCCCGATATTGAGCTTTTATCTACGTCTGTTTTCTTTTCTTTTTTCTTGAAGTAAAACAGAGATACTTGCCTCTTCAAATTGTTTCCTTGAAAATTTGCCATGTTCTGGATTCCTGTGGCCATTACCTGCACCAGGACATTTTTTGAGGGCAGGTGTCATTTACAGCCCTGTAGTAATTGTGAATATTACATGACCATTAGCTCTGGGTTTAAAGCTGCTGTTGCAGGAAACGGCCACAAGGAGGCAGCATTTCTATATTCCCAACTCTGGTTACTAGGGCAACAGAGCCTTCCTGGAAGTCCTGTTTGTAGGTTGTACAGTAGAGTGGAATGTGCCAGGACAAACCCCCAAAAACTATGTCTACTGATTTGTTGTTGGTATTCTTAGTTTAATTTTCATTTTTCTCAGAGCAAATTTGATTGCAATGTTGTGTTTGTCCTAGGTGTACAGAATCTCTTTCATTGATACATATATCTTTTCATGTTTGGATCCCGTTCCATATAGGTTATTACAGAATGTTGTGTAGACCTCTCTTGGTATTCGGTATGTCTTTGATGTATATATATTTTATAAGTATTAGCATATGTTTGTTAAAGCCAATATCCTCCGTTATACATTCCTCACACCTTTCCATTTGGTGAACCACAAGCTTGTTTTCTGAACACGTGAGTGTCCTTCTCTGTGGAAATATGTTCATTCCTATCAATTTTTAGATAACACCTATACGTGATATCATAGGATCTGTGTCTCTCGCTTTCTGACTGACTTCAAGTTGTGTGATTATCTGTAGCCTCATCTATGGTGCTGCAAACGGCATTGTTTCATTCTTTTCTGTGTCTAATATTGCATTGTGTACATGGACCACTTTTTCGTCCATTCATATGATGATGGACATTTTTGTTGCTTCCATGTCTTGGCTATTGTAAATACTGCTGCAATACACGATTTTCCATCCTGTGTCTTTTTGATTCTGGCTTTCACAGGTGACAGGCCCAATAGTGGGCCTTCCGGATCATATGGTGACTCAATTTTTACCTTGAAAAGCACTGCCATTTTCTGTTCGTATTATTGGCTGTTACCAGTTTACATCCCACTTAGACCGAGAGGTTACGCTCTTCTCCACAGCTTCTTCGACATCTATTGTTTGTTGACTTTTTGCTGATGGTCATTGTGACTGGTGTGAGGTGATACCTTTGTGTAGATTGGACTTGCATGCGTCTAATAATTCCTGATGTTTTGCGTTTATCAATGTCCTTTTCATTTTTTTTTAAGATTGAGCTAAACTTACAACTTCAAATTGCCTTCTTGAAAAATTTGGCGCGTTTGGATTTTTTTGGCCATTCCCTACCCCAGGACATTTTTTGAGGGCATGAGTCATTTACAGCCCTGCAGTCCTTGTGAATCTTAGTGACCATTAGCAGTGGATTTAAAGGTGCTGTTTGAGGAAACGGCCTTAGGGTGGCAGCATTTCTACGTTGCCAACTCTGCTTGCTAGGGAAACAGAACCTTGCTGCAAGGTGTGCTTTTAGGTTGCAGATTAGAGTGGAATGTGCCAGGACAAACCCCCATAAGTTTTAGCCTCCTTAATTCTTGTTTGTGTCTTTAAGTTGTAGTTTTTCCCAGAGCCAATTGGATTTAAAAATGTCTTTTGTTCTAGGTGTAAAGAATCTTGTTCATTTACGCATATACATATATCTATTGACCTTTGTGTCCTTTTCCATGTAGGTTATTACAGAGTGTTGAGTAGACCACTCATGGTATTCCATAGGTGTTTGGGGATGATATATTTTATATGTATTAGTATATGTTTGTTAACCCCAATATCCTAATTTATGCATTCCTCACACCTTTTCTTTGGCTTAACCATAAGTTTGTCTTCTCAATCTGAGATTGTCTTTCTCTGTGGAAATATGTTCCTTTTTATGAATTTTCAGATAACGTAAGTGATATCATAGGACATTTGTCTTTCGCATTCTGACTTACTTCACGTTGTGTGATTAAGTGGTGCTGTATATGCCATTCTTTTATTGTTTTCCTGGCTAATATTCCATTCTGTACATATACCACTTCTTCTTTGTCCATTCATCTGTTTATAGACCTTTTTTTGCTTCCATGTCTTGGCTATTTAAATATTGCTGCAGTGCACATTTGCCTGCCTCTGTCTTTCCGATTCTGGTGGTTTTAGGTTATAGACCCAGAAGGTGCCCTGCCGCATCATATGGTAGCTGAATTTTTACCTTTTAAAGCAGCTCCATTCAGTTTTCATTAGTGCTGTTACCACTTTACATCCCACCAGCAGCTAGACGGTACACAGTTCTCTAAAACCCCTTCAGCATTAATAGATTGTAGACTTTTTGCTGATGGTCATTTGACTGGTGTGAGCGGAACCCTTTTTGGAGGTTGGATGTGCATGTGGCTAATAATTCCTTATACTGAGCTTTAGGCATGTCTTTGTTTTCTTTTCCTTTTTTTTAAAGAGTGAGTACAACTTCCCTCTTCATATTGACTTCTTGAAAAATTTGTCATGTGTCGAATATTCTTGCCTATTCCCTACCCCAGGGCATTTTTTGAGGGCAGGTGTCATTTACAGCCCTGCAGTCCTTGTGACTCTTAAGCAACCACTAGCACTGGGTTTAAAGCTGCTGTTGTGGGAAACAGCCCCAAGGCGGCAGCATTATTACGTTCTCAACTCTTGTTACTAGGGCAACAGAGTCTTCCTGGACGTCGTGTTCCTCGGTTGTAAATTAGAGTTGAATGTGCTGGGACAAGCCCCCAGAAGTTTATGTCTCCCTACTTATGTTTGTTTCCTAAATTTAATTTCTATTTCTTATTGGAGTAAATTTGATTAGAGTGTTGTGATTGTCTGGCTCTACAGAATCTGCTCAATGATTCATCCATATGTCTGTTCATCTTCGGATCCTGTTACCATGTATGTTATTACAGAATGTTGAGTAGACCTCCCTTGGTATTTGGTAGGTGTTTTGTCATTATATATTTTATATGTATTGGTGATTATATAATTCATATAGTTTATATGTTATATGTTTATATACATTTAACATACATAAGTATATGTATGCTACCCCCAGAATCCTAATTTCTCCATCCTCCCACCTTTCATTTTGGTTAACCATTAGTTTGTTTTATAAGTCTGTGTGTGTCTTTTTGTGTGGAACTATGTTCATTGGTAGCAATCTTAGGATAACATGTATAAATGATATCATAGGATATTTGTCATTCCCTTTTGATTTACTTAACGTAATATGATTATTTCTAGGCTCATCTGTAGTCCTGAAAACGGCATTGTTCGTTTTTCTTCCGAGGCTACTATTCCATTCTGTCCGTATACCACTTCTTCTTTGTCCATTTATCTGTTGATGGACATTTTGTTTGCTTGCATGTCTTGGCTCTTGTAAATATTGCTGCAGTGCATGTTTGCCTGTCTGTGCCTTTCCGATTCTGGTCTTCTTAAGGTATAGGTCCATTAAGGGATCGGCCGCATCATATGGTAGCTCAGTTTTTACGTTTTAAACGCAGCTCCATTCTGTGTTCATGATTAGCTCTTACCACTTTACATACAGCCAACTGCATAGTGGGTATGCATTTCTGCACCAAACCATCAGCATTCATTGTTTGTAGAGTCTTTACGGATGGCATTTTGAATATTGGGTGGCGAAATCTTTTTGTAGTTTGGATTTGCATCCAACCAATATTTCCTGATATTGAGCATTTATCCATGTTCTTTTTTTCAAATAACAGAGTGAGTAACACTTACCTCTTCAAACTGTTTTCTTGAAAAATTTTCCGTGTTGTGAACTTTTTTGGCCATTACCTACCCCAGGACATTTTTTGAGGACACGTGTCATTTACAGCCCTACAATTACTGTGAATCTTAAGTGACCGCTAGCCCTGTGTTCAAAGCTGCTGTTGTGGGAAACGGCCACAAGGCGGCAGCATTTCTCCATTCCCAAATCTGGTCACTAGGGCAGCAGAGCCTTCCTGAAAGTTGTGTTCCTAGGTTGTAAATTAGAAAGCAATGTGCCAGGGAAAACCCCAATAACTTTTTGTCTCATTAATTGTTGTTTGTGGTTTTAATTTTTTAAATTGGGGTAATGAGTAGAATAGTGTTTGTTCTGGGTGTACACAATCAGGTTCAATTGAACATTATATATATATATCTATTCACGTACAGATCCTCTTCCCATTTAAATTACTATTATTTTCTTTTATAAATTTATTTTATTTATTTATTTATGTTTGGCTGAGTTGGATCTTCGTTGCTGCATGTGGGCTTTCTCTAGTTGCGGTGAGCGGGGGCTACTCTCCGTTGCGGTGCACGGGCTTCTCAATGCAGTGGTTTCTCTTGTTGTGGAGCACGGGCTCTTGGCCTGCGGGCTTCAGTAGTTGTGGTGCATGGGCTCAGTAGTTATGGCTCATGGGCTCCAGAGCATAGGCTCGTTAGTTGTGGTGCACGGGCTTAGGTGCTCTGCAGCATGTGGGATCTTCCCGAACCAGGGATCGAACCTGTGTCCCCTGCATTGGCAGGTGGCTTCTTAACCACGGTGCCACCTGGTAAACCCCCGTGTGAATTATTACAGAGCGTTCAGTAGACCTCCCTTGGTATATGGTCGGTCTTTTTGATACATGTGTTTACTATGTATTTGCATACGTATGGTAACCCTAATCTTAATGTATCCATTCCTCCCACCTTTCCCTTTAGATAACCATAGTTTGTTTTCTAAGTCTGTGAGAGTCTTTCTCTGTGGAAGTATGTTCGTATGTGTCAGTGGTTAGGTAACACCTAGGAGTGATATCACAGGTTATTTGTCGTCTGCTTTCCGACTTACCTCATGTTCTGTGATTATCTCTAGGCTCATCTATGGTGCTGCAAAGAGCAGTGTTGCATACTTTTCCATAGCGAATACTCCATTGTGTACATGGACCACTTCTTCTTTTTACATTCATCTGTTGATGGACATTTTGGTTACTTCCAAGTCTTGGCTATGCTAAATATTGGTGCAGTGCAGGATTGCCAGCCTGTGTCTTTTGGATTCTGGTCTTCTGAGGGGTTAGGCCCAGCAGTGGGCCTACTAGATCATATGGTAGTTCCATTTTTACCTTTCAACGCACCTCCATTCTATTCTCACTACTGGCTGTTTCCAGTTTACATCCGACCAGCAACCAGAGGGTACACAGATCTCTCAAAGCCCTTCAGCATTTATTGTTTGTAGACTTTTTACTGATGGCATTTTGAGTGTTGGGTGGTGATACCTTTTTGTAGTTTGGATTTGCATGCGTCTAATAATTCCCGATATTGAGCTTTTATCTACGTCCGTTTTCTTTTCTTTTTTCTTGAAGTAAAACAGAGAGACTTGCCTCTTCAAATTGTTTCCTTGAAAATTTGCCATGTTCTGGATTCCTGTGGCCATTACCTGCACCAGGACATTTTTTGAGGGCAGGTGTCATTTACAGCCCTGTAGTAATTGTGAATATTACATGACCATTAGCTCTGGGTTTAAAGCTGCTGTTGCAGGAAACGGCCACAAGGAGGCAGCATTTCTATATTCCCAACTCTGGTTACTAGGGCAACAGAGCCTTCCTGGAAGTCCTGTTTGTAGGTTGTACAGTAGAGTGGAATGTGCCAGGACAAACCCCCAAAAACTATGTCTACTGATTTGTTGTTGGTATTCTTAGTTTAATTTTCATTTTTCTCAGAGCAAATTTGATTGCAATGTTGTGTTTGTCCTAGGTGTACAGAATCTCTTTCATTGATACATATATCTTTTCATGTTTGGATCCCGTTCCATATAGGTTATTACAGAATGTCGTGTAGACCTCTCTTGGTATTCGGTATGTCTTTGATGAATATATATTTTATAAGAATTAGCATATGTCTGTTAAACCCAATATCCTCCGTTATACATTCCTCACACCTTTCCATTTGGTGAACCACAGGCTTGTTTTCTGAACACGTGAGTGTCCTTCTCTGTGGAAATAGGTTCATTCCTATCAATTTTTAGATAACACCTATACGTGATATCATAGGATCTGTGTCTCTCGCTTTCTGACTGACTTCAAGTTGTGTGATTATCTGTAGCCTCATCTATGGTGCTGCAAACGGCATTGTTTCATTCTTTTCTGTGTCTAATATTGCATTGTGTACATGGACCACTTTTTCGTCCATTCATATGATGATGGACATTTTTGTTGCTTCCATGTCTTGGTTATTGTAAACACTGCTGCAATACACGATTTTCCATCCTGTGTCTTTTTGATTCTGGCTTTCACAGGTGACAGGCCCAATAGTGGGCCTTCCGGATCATATGGTGACTCAATTTTTACTTTGAAACGCACTGCCATTCTGTTCCTATTATTGGCTGTTACCAGTTTACATCCCACTTAGACCGAGAGGTTACGCTCTTCTCCACAGCTTCTTCGACATCTATTGTTTGTTGACTTTTTGCTGATGGTCATTCTGACTGGTGTGAGGTGACACCTTTGTGTAGATTGGATTTGCATGCGTCTAATAATTCCTGATGTTTTGCGTTTATCAATGTCCTTTTCATTTTTTTTTAAGATTGAGCTAAACTTACAACTTCAAATTGCCTTCTTGAAAAATTTGGCGCGTTTGGATTTTTTTGGCCATTCCCTACCCCAGGACATTTTTTGAGGGCATGAGTCATTTACAGCCCTGCAGTCCTTGTGAATCTTAGTGACCATTAGCAGTGGATTTAAAGGTGCTGTTTGAGGAAACGGCCTTAGTGTGGCAGCATTTCTACGTTGCCAACTCTGCTTGCTATGGAAAGAGAACCTTGCTGCAAGGTGTGCTTTGAGGTTGCAGATTAGAGTGGAATGTGCCAGGACAAACCCCCATAAGTTTTAGCCTCCTTAATTCTTGTTTGTGTCTTTAAGTTGTAGTTTTTCCCAGAGCCAATTGGATTTAAAAATGTCTTTTGTTCTAGGTGTAAAGAATCTTGTTCATTTACGCATATACATATATCTATTGACCTTTGTGTCCTTTTCCATGTAGGTTATTACAGAGTGTTGAGTAGACCACTCATGGTATTCCATAGGTGTTTGGGGATGATATATTTTATATGTATTAGTATATGTTTGTTAACCCCAATATCCTAATTTATCCATTCCTCACACCTTTTCTTTGGCTTAACCATAAGTTTGTCTTCTCGATCTGAGATTGTCTTTCTCTGTGGAAATATGTTCCTTTTTATGAATTTTCAGATAACGTAAGTGATATCATAGGACATTTGTCTTTCGCATTCTGACTTACTTCACGTTGTGTGATTAAGTGGTGCTGTATATGCCATTCTTTTATTGTTTTCCTGGCTAATATTCCATTCTGTACATATACCACTTCTTCTTTGTCCATTCATCTGTTTATAGACCTTTTTTTGCTTCCATGTCTTGGCTATTTAAATATTGCTGCAGTGCACATTTGCCTGCCTCTGTCTTTCCGATTCTGGTGGTTTTAGGTTATAGACCCAGAAGGTGCCCTGCCGCATCATATGGTAGCTGAATTTTTACCTTTTAAAGCAGCTCCATTCAGTTTTCATTAGTGCTGTTACCACTTTACATCCCACCAGCAGCTAGACGGTACACAGTTCTCTAAAACCCCTTCAGCATTAATAGATTGTAGACTTTTTGCTGATGGTCATTTGACTGGTGTGAGCGGAACCCTTTTTGGAGGTTGGATGTGCATGTGGCTAATAATTCCTTATACTGAGCTTTAGGCATGTCTTTGTTTTCTTTTCCTTTTTTTTAAAGAGTGAGTACAACTTCCCTCTTCATATTGACTTCTTGAAAAATTTGTCATGTGTCGAATATTCTTGCCTATTCCCTACCCCAGGGCATTTTTTGAGGGCAGGTGTCATTTACAGCCCTGCAGTCCTTGTGACTCTTAAGCAACCACTAGCACTGGGTTTAAAGCTGCTGTTGTGGGAAACAGCCCCAAGGCGGCAGCATTATTACGTTCTCAACTCTTGTTACTAGGGCAACAGAGTCTTCCTGGACGTCGTGTTCCTCGGTTGTAAATTAGAGTTGAATGTGCTGGGACAAGCCCCCAGAAGTTTATGTCTCCCTACTTATGTTTCTTTTTGAAATTTAATTTCTATTTCTTATTGGAGTAAATTTGATTATAGTGTTGTGATTGTCTGGCTCTACAGAATCTGCTCAATGATTCATCCATATGTCTGTTCATCTTCGGATCCTGTTACCATGTATGTTATTACAGAATGTTGAGTAGACCTCCCTTGGTATTTGGTAGGTGTTTTGTCATTATATATTTTATATGTATTGGTGATTATATAATTCATATAGTTTATATGTTATATGTTTATATACATTTAACATACATAAGTATATGTATGCTACCCCCAGAATCCTAATTTCTCCATCCTCCCACCTTTCATTTTGGTTAACCATTAGTTTGTTTTATAAGTCTGTGTGTGTCTTTTTCTGTGGAAATATGTTCATTGGGAGCAATCTTAGGATAACATGTATAAATGATATCATAGGATATTTGTCATTCCCTTTTGATTTACTTAACGTAATATGATTATTTCTAGGCTCATCTGTAGTCCTGAAAACGGCATTGTTCGTTTTTCTTCCGAGGCTACTATTCCATTCTGTCCGTATACCACTTCTTCTTTGTCCATTTATCTGTTGATGGACATTTTGTTTGCTTGCATGTCTTGGCTCTTGTAAATATTGCTGCAGTGCATGTTTGCCTCTCTGTGCCTTTCCGATTCTGGTCTTCTTAGGGTATAGGTCCATTAAGGGATCGGCCGCATCATATGGTAGCTCAGTTTTTACGTTTTAAACGCAGCTCCATTCTGTTCTCATGATTAGCTCTTACCACTTTACATACAGCCAACTGCATAGTGGGTATGCATTTCTGCACCAAACCATCAGCATTCATTGTTTGTAGTGTCTTTACGGATGGCATTTTGAATATTGGGTGGCGAAATCTTTTTGTAGTTTGGATTTGCATCCAACCAATAGTTCCTGATATTGAGCATTTATCCATGTTCTTTTTTTCAAATAACAGAGTGGGTAACACTTACCTCTTCAAACTGTTTTCTTGAAAAATTTTCCGTGTTGTGAACTTTTTTGGCCATTACCTACCCCAGGACATTTTTTGAGGACACGTGTCATTTACAGCCCTACAATTACTGTGAATCTTAAGTGACCGCTAGCCCTGTGTTCAAAGCTGCTGTTGTGGGAAACGGCCACAAGGCGGCAGCATTTCTCCATTCCCAAATCTGGTCACTAGGGCAGCAGAGCCTTCCTGAAAGTTGTGTTCCTAGGTTGTAAAATAGAAAGCAATGTGCCAGGGAAAACCCCAATAACTTTTTGTCTCATTAATTGTTGTTTGTGGTTTTAATTTTTTAAATTGGGATAATGAGTAGAATAGTGTTTGTTCTGGGTGTACACAATCAGGTTCAATTGAACATTATATATATATATATCTATTCACGTACAGATTCTCTTCCCATTTAAATTACTATTATTTTCTTTTATAAATTTATTTTATTTATTTATTTATGTTTGGCTGAGTTGGATCTTCGTTGCTGCATGTGGGCTTTCTCTAGTTGCGGTGAGTGGGGGCTACTCTCCGTTGCGGTGCACGGGCTTCTCAATGCAGTGGTTTCTCTTGTTGTGGAGCACGGGCTCTTGGCCTGCGGGCTTCAGTAGTTGTGGTGCATGGGCTCAGTAGTTATGGCTCATGGGCTCCAGAGCATAGGCTCGTTAGTTGTGGTGCACGGGCTTAGGTGCTCTGCAGCATGTGGGATCTTCCCGAACCAGGGATCGAACCTGTGTCCCCTGCATTGGCAGGTGGTTTCTTAACCACGGTGCGACCTGGTAAACCCCCGTGTGAATTATTACAGAGCGTTCAGTAGACCTCCCTTGGTATATGGTCGGTCTTTTTGATACATGTGTTTACTATGTATTTGCATACGTATGGTAACCCTAATCTTAATGTAACCATTCCTCCCACCTTTCCCTTTAGATAACCATAGTTTGTTTTCTAAGTCTGTGAGAGTCTTTCTCTGTGGAAATATGTTCGTATGTGTCAGTGGTTAGGTAACACCTAGGGGTGATATCACAGGTTATTTGTCGTCTGCTTTCCGACTTACCTCATGTTCTGTGATTATCTCTAGGCTCATCTATGGTGCTGCAAAGAGCAGTGTTGCATACTTTTCCATAGCGAATATTCCATTGTGTACATGGACCACTTCTTCTTTTTACATTCATCTGTTGATGGACATTTTGGTTACTTCCAAGTCTTGGCTATGCTAAATATTGGTGCAGTGCAGGATTGCCAGCCTGTGTCTTTTGGATTCTGGTCTTCTGAGGGGTTAGGCCCAGCAGTGGGCCTACTAGATCATATGGTAGTTCCATTTTTACCTTTCAACGCACCTCCATTCTATTCTCACTACTGGCTGTTTCCAGTTTACATCCGACCAGCAACCAGAGGGTACACAGATCTCTCAAAGCCCTTCAGCATTTATTGTTTGTAGACTTTTTACTGATGGCATTTTGAGTGTTGTGTGGTGATACCTTTTTGTAGTTTGGATTTGCATGCGTCTAATAATTCCCGATATTGAGCTTTTATCTACGTCCGTTTTCTTTTCTTTTTTCTTGAAGTAAAACAGAGAGACTTACCTCTTCAAATTGTTTCCTTGAAAATTTGCCATGTTCTGGATTCCTGTGGCCATTACCTGCACCAGGACATTTTTTGAGGGCAGGTGTCATTTACAGCCCTGTAGTAATTGTGAATATTACATGACCATTAGCTCTGGGTTTAAAGCTGCTGTTGCAGGAAACGGCCACAAGGAGGCAGCATTTCTATATTCCCAACTCTGGTTACTAGGGCAACAGAGCCTTCCTGGAAGTCCTGTTTGTAGGTTGTACAGTAGAGTGGAATGTGCCAGGACAAACCCCCAAAAACTATGTCTACTGATTTGTTGTTGGTATTCTTAGTTTAATTTTCATTTTTCTCAGAGCAAATTTGATTGCAATGTTGTGTTTGTCCTAGGTGTACAGAATCTCTTTCATTGATACATATATCTTTTCATGTTTGGATCCCGTTCCATATAGGTTATTACAGAATGTTGTGTAGACCTCTCTTGGTGTTCGGTATGTCTTTGATGAATATATATTTTATAAGTATGAGCATATGTCTGTTAAACCCAATATCCTCCGTTATACATTCCTCACACCTTTCCATTTGCTGAACCACAGGCTTGTTTTCTGAACACGTGAGTGTCCTTCTCTGTGGAAATAGGTTCATTCCTATCAATTTTTAGATAACACCTATACGTGATATCATAGGATCTGTGTCTCTCGCTTTCTGACTGACTTCAAGTTGTGTGATTATCTGTAGCCTCATCTATGGTGCTGCAAACGGCATTGTTTCATTCTTTTCTGTGTCTAATATTGCATTGTGTACATGGACCACTTTTTCGTCCATTCATATGATGATGGACATTTTTGTTGCTTCCATGTCTTTGTTATTGTAAATACTGCTACAATACACGATTTTCCATCCTGTGTCTTTTTGATTCTGGCTTTCACAGGTGACAGGCCCAATAGTGGGCCTTCCGGATCATATGGTGACTCAATTTTTACTTTGAAACGCACTGCCATTCTGTTCCTATTATTGGCTGTTACCAGTTTACATCCCACTTAGACCGAGAGGTTACGCTCTTCTCCACAGCTTCTTCGACATCTATTGTTTGTTGACTTTTTGCTGATGGTCATTCTGACTGGTGTGAGGTGACACCTTTGTGTAGATTGGATTTGCATGCGTCTAATAATTCCTGATGTTTTGCGTTTATCAATGTCCTTTTCATTTTTTTTTAAGATTGAGCTAAACTTACAACTTCAAATTGCCTTCTTGAAAAATTTGGCGCGTTTGGATTTTTTTGGCCATTCCCTACCCCAGGACATTTTTTGAGGGCATGAGTCATTTACAGCCCTGCAGTCCTTGTGAATCTTAGTGACCATTAGCAGTGGATTTAAAGGTGCTGTTTGAGGAAACGGCCTTAGTGTGGCAGCATTTCTACGTTGCCAACTCTGCTTGCTATGGAAAGAGAACCTTGCTGCAAGGTGTGCTTTGAGGTTGCAGATTAGAGTGGAATGTGCCAGGACAAACCCCCATAAGTTTTAGCCTCCTTAATTCTTGTTTGTGTCTTTAAGTTGTAGTTTTTCCCAGAGCCAATTGGATTTAAAAATGTCTTTTGTTCTAGGTGTAAAGAATCTTGTTCATTTACGCATATACATATATCTATTGACCTTTGTGTCCTTTTCCATGTAGGTTATTACAGAGTGTTGAGTAGACCACTCATGGTATTCCATAGGTGTTTGGGGATGATATATTTTATATGTATTAGTATATGTTTGTTAACCCCAATATCCTAATTTATCCATTCCTCACACCTTTTCTTTGGCTTAACCATAAGTTTGTCTTCTCGATCTGAGATTGTCTTTCTCTGTGGAAATATGTTCCTTTTTATGAATTTTCAGATAATGTAAGTGATATCATAGGACATTTGTCTTTCGCATTCTGACTTACTTCACGTTGTGTGATTAAGTGGTGCTGTATATGCCATTCTTTTATTGTTTTCCTGGCTAATATTCCATTCTGTACATATACCACTTCTTCTTTGTCCATTCATCTGTTTATAGACCTTTTTTTGCTTCCATGTCTTGGCTATTTAAATATTGCTGCAGTGCACATTTGCCTGCCTCTGTCTTTCCGATTCTGGTGGTTTTAGGTTATAGACCCAGAAGGTGCCCTGCCGCATCATATGGTAGCTGAATTTTTACCTTTTAAAGCAGCTCCATTCAGTTTTCATTAGTACTGTTACCACTTTACATCCCACCAGCAGCTAGACGGTACACAGTTCTCTAAAACCCCTTCAGCATTAATAGATTGTAGACTTTTTGCTGATGGTCATTTGACTGGTGTGAGCGGAACCCTTTTTGGAGGTTGGATGTGCATGTGGCTAATAATTCCTTATACTGAGCTTTAGGCATGTCTTTGTTTCCTTTTCCTTTTTTTTAAAGAGTGAGTACAACTTCCCTCTTCATATTGACTTCTTGAAAAATTTGTCATGTGTCGAATATTCTTGCCTATTCCCTACCCCAGGGCATTTTTTGAGGGCAGGTGTCATTTACAGCCCTGCAGTCCTTGTGACTCTTAAGCAACCACTAGCACTGGGTTTAAAGCTGCTGTTGTGGGAAACAGCCCCAAGGCGGCAGCATTATTACGTTCTCAACTCTTGTTACTAGGGCAACAGAGTCTTCCTGGACGTCGTGTTCCTCGGTTGTAAATTAGAGTTGAATGTGCTGGGACAAGCCCCCAGAAGTTTATGTCTCCCTACTTATGTTTGTTTCCTAAATTTAATTTCTATTTCTTATTGGAGTAAATTTGATTAGAGTGTTGTGATTGTCTGGCTCTACAGAATCTGCTCAATGATTCATCCATATGTCTGTTCATCTTCGGATCCTGTTACCATGTATGTTATTACAGAATGTTGAGTAGACCTCCCTTGGTATTTGGTAGGTGTCTTGTCATTATATATTTTATATGTATTGGTGATTATATAATTCATATAGTTTATATGTTATATGTTTATATACATTTAACATACATAAGTATATGTATGCTACCCCCAGAATCCTAATTTATCCATCGTCCCACCTTTCATTTTGGTTAACCATTAGTTTGTTTCATAAGTCTGTGTGTGTCTTTTTCTGTGGAAATATGTTCATTGGTAGCCATCTTAGGATAACATGTATAAATGATATCATAGGATATTTGTCATTCCCTTTTGATTTAGTTAACGTAATATGATTATTTCTAGGCTCATCTGTAGTCCTGAAAACGGCATTGTTCGTTTTTCTTCCGAGGCTAGTATTCCATTCTGTCCGTATAGCACTTCTTCTTTGTCCATTTATCTGTTGATGGACATTTTGTTTGCTTGCATGTCTTGGCTCTTGTAAATATTGCTGCAGTGCATGTTTGCCTGTCTGTGCCTTTCCAATTCTGGTCTTCTTAGGGTATAGCTCCATTAAGGGATCGGCCGCATCATATGGTAGCTCAGTTTTTACGTTTTAAACGCAGCTCCATTCTGTTCTCATGATTAGCTCTTACCACTTTACATACAGCCAACTGCATAGTGGGTATGCATTTCTGCACCAAACCATCAGCATTCATTGTTTGTAGAGTCTTTACGGATGGCATTTTGAATATTGGGTGGCGAAATCTTTTTGTAGTTTGGATTTGCATCCAACCAATAGTTCCTGATATTGAGCTTTTATCCATGTTCTTTTTTTCAAATAACAGAGTGAGTAACACTTACCTCTTCAAACTGTTTTCTTGAAAAATTTTCCGTGTTGTGAACTTTTTTGGCCATTACCTACCCCAGGACATTTTTTGAGGACACGTGTCATTTACAGCCCTACAATTACTGTGAATCTTAAGTGACCGCTAGCCCTGTGTTCAAAGCTGCTGTTGTGGGAAACGGCCACAAGGCGGCAGCATTTCTCCACTCCCAAATCTGGTCACTAGGGCAGCAGAGCCTTCCTGAAAGTTGTGTTCCTAGGTTGTAAATTAGAAAGCAATGTGCCAGGGAAAACCCCAATAACTTTTTGTCTCATTAATTGTTGTTTGTGGTTTTAATTTTTTAAATTGGGGTAATGAGTAGAATAGTGTTTGTTCTGGGTGTACACAATCAGGTTCAATTGAACATTATATATATATATCTATTCACGTACAGATCCTCTTCCCATTTAAATTACTATTATTTTCTTTTATAAATTTATTTTATTTATTTATTTATGTTTGGCTGAGTTGGATCTTCGTTGCTGCATGTGGGCTTTCTCTAGTTGCGGTGAGCGGGGGCTACTCTCCGTTGCGGTGCACGGGCTTCTCAATGCAGTGGTTTCTCTTGTTGTGGAGCACGGGCTCTTGGCCTGCGGGCTTCAGTAGTTGTGGTGCATGGGCTCAGTAGTTATGGCTTATGGGCTCCAGAGCATAGGCTCGTTAGTTGTGGTGCACGGGCTTAGGTGCTCTGCAGCATGTGGGATCTTCCCAAACCAGGGATCGAACCTGTGTCCCCTGCATTGGCAGGTGGTTTCTTAACCACGGTGCCACCTGGTAAACCCCCGTGTGAATTATTACAGAGCGTTCAGTAGACCTCCCTTGGTATATGGTCGGTCTTTTTGATACATGTGTTTAATATGTATTTGCATACGTATGGTAACCCTAATCTTAATGTAACCATTCCTCCCACCTTTCCCTTTAGATAACCATAGTTTGTTTTCTAAGTCTGTGAGAGTCTTTCTCTGTGGAAATATGTTCGTATGTGTCAGTGGTTAGGTAACACCTAGGAGTGATATCACAGGTTATTTGTCGTCTGCTTTCCGACTTACCTCATGTTCTGTGATTATCTCTAGGCTCATCTATGGTGCTGCAAAGAGCAGTGTTGCATACTTTTCCATAGCGAATACTCCATTGTGTACATGGACCACTTCTTCTTTTTACATTCATGTGTTGATGGACATTTTGGTTACTTCCAAGTCTTGGCTATGCTAAATATTGGTGCAGTGCAGGATTGCCAGCCTGTGTCTTTTGGATTCTGGTCTTCTGAGGGGTTAGGCCCAGCAGTGGGCCTACTAGATCATATGGTAGTTCCATTTTTACCTTTCAACGCACCTCCATTCTATTCTCACTACTGGCTGTTTCCAGTTTACATCCGACCAGCAACCAGAGGGTACACAGATCTCTCAAAGCCCTTCAGCATTTATTGTTTGTAGACTTTTTACTGATGGCATTTTGAGTGTTGTGTGGTGATACCTTTTTGTAGTTTGGATTTGCATGCGTCTAATAATTCCCGATATTGAGCTTTTATCTACGTCCGTTTTCTTTTCTTTTTTCTTGAAGTAAAACAGAGAGACTTACCTCTTCAAATTGTTTCCTTGAAAATTTGCCATGTTCTGGATTCCTGTGGCCATTACCTGCACCAGGACATTTTTTGAGGGCAGGTGTCATTTACAGCCCTGTAGTAATTGTGAATATTACATGACCATTAGCTCTGGGTTTAAAGCTGCTGTTGCAGGAAACGGCCACAAGGAGGCAGCATTTCTATATTCCCAACTCTGGTTACTAGGGCAACAGAGCCTTCCTGGAAGTCCTGTTTGTAGGTTGTACAGTAGAGTGGAATGTGCCAGGACAAACCCCCAAAAACTATGTCTACTGATTTGTTGTTGGTATTCTTAGTTTAATTTTCATTTTTCTCAGAGCAAATTTGATTGCAATGTTGTGTTTGTCCTAGGTGTACAGAATCTCTTTCATTGATACATATATCTTTTCATGTTTGGATCCCGTTCCATATAGGTTATTACAGAATGTTGTGTAGACCTCTCTTGGTGTTCGGTATGTCTTTGATGAATATATATTTTATAAGTATGAGCATATGTCTGTTAAACCCAATATCCTCCGTTATACATTCCTCACACCTTTCCATTTGCTGAACCACAGGCTTGTTTTCTGAACACGTGAGTGTCCTTCTCTGTGGAAATAGGTTCATTCCTATCAATTTTTAGATAACACCTATACGTGATATCATAGGATCTGTGTCTCTCGCTTTCTGACTGACTTCAAGTTGTGT
This sequence comes from Eubalaena glacialis, assembly GCF_028564815.1. Classification (NCBI taxonomy): domain Eukaryota; kingdom Metazoa; phylum Chordata; class Mammalia; order Artiodactyla; family Balaenidae; genus Eubalaena; species Eubalaena glacialis. Next base: position 162,076 of record NW_026871154.1, read on the forward strand.
GATTATCTGTAGCCTCATCTATGGTGCTGCAAACGGCATTGTTTCATTCTTTTCTGTGTCTAATATTGCATTGTGTACATGGACCACTTTTTCGTCCATTCATATGATGATGGACATTTTTGTTGCTTCCATGTCTTTGTTATTGTAAATACTGCTACAATACACGATTTTCCATCCTGTGTCTTTTTGATTCTGGCTTTCACAGGTGACAGGCCCAATAGTGGGCCTTCCGGATCATATGGTGACTCAATTTTTACTTTGAAACGCACTGCCATTCTGTTCCTATTATTGGCTGTTACCAGTTTACATCCCACTTAGACCGAGAGGTTACGCTCTTCTCCACAGCTTCTTCGACATCTATTGTTTGTTGACTTTTTGCTGATGGTCATTCTGACTGGTGTGAGGTGACACCTTTGTGTAGATTGGATTTGCATGCGTCTAATAATTCCTGATGTTTTGCGTTTATCAATGTCCTTTTCATTTTTTTTTAAGATTGAGCTAAACTTACAACTTCAAATTGCCTTCTTGAAAAATTTGGCGCGTTTGGATTTTTTTGGCCATTCCCTACCCCAGGACATTTTTTGAGGGCATGAGTCATTTACAGCCCTGCAGTCCTTGTGAATCTTAGTGACCATTAGCAGTGGATTTAAAGGTGCTGTTTGAGGAAACGGCCTTAGTGTGGCAGCATTTCTACGTTGCCAACTCTGCTTGCTATGGAAAGAGAACCTTGCTGCAAGGTGTGCTTTGAGGTTGCAGATTAGAGTGGAATGTGCCAGGACAAACCCCCATAAGTTTTAGCCTCCTTAATTCTTGTTTGTGTCTTTAAGTTGTAGTTTTTCCCAGAGCCAATTGGATTTAAAAATGTCTTTTGTTCTAGGTGTAAAGAATCTTGTTCATTTACGCATATACATATATCTATTGACCTTTGTGTCCTTTTCCATGTAGGTTATTACAGAGTGTTGAGTAGACCACTCATGGTATTCCATAGGTGTTTGGGGATGATATATTTTATATGTATTAGTATATGTTTGTTAACCCCAATATCCTAATTTATCCATTCCTCACACCTTTTCTTTGGCTTAACCATAAGTTTGTCTTCTCGATCTGAGATTGTCTTTCTCTGTGGAAATATGTTCCTTTTTATGAATTTTCAGATAATGTAAGTGATATCATAGGACATTTGTCTTTCGCATTCTGACTTACTTCACGTTGTGTGATTAAGTGGTGCTGTATATGCCATTCTTTTATTGTTTTCCTGGCTAATATTCCATTCTGTACATATACCACTTCTTCTTTGTCCATTCATCTGTTTATAGACCTTTTTTTGCTTCCATGTCTTGGCTATTTAAATATTGCTGCAGTGCACATTTGCCTGCCTCTGTCTTTCCGATTCTGGTGGTTTTAGGTTATAGACCCAGAAGGTGCCCTGCCGCATCATATGGTAGCTGAATTTTTACCTTTTAAAGCAGCTCCATTCAGTTTTCATTAGTACTGTTACCACTTTACATCCCACCAGCAGCTAGACGGTACACAGTTCTCTAAAACCCCTTCAGCATTAATAGATTGTAGACTTTTTGCTGATGGTCATTTGACTGGTGTGAGCGGAACCCTTTTTGGAGGTTGGATGTGCATGTGGCTAATAATTCCTTATACTGAGCTTTAGGCATGTCTTTGTTTCCTTTTCCTTTTTTTTAAAGAGTGAGTACAACTTCCCTCTTCATATTGACTTCTTGAAAAATTTGTCATGTGTCGAATATTCTTGCCTATTCCCTACCCCAGGGCATTTTTTGAGGGCAGGTGTCATTTACAGCCCTGCAGTCCTTGTGACTCTTAAGCAACCACTAGCACTGGGTTTAAAGCTGCTGTTGTGGGAAACAGCCCCAAGGCGGCAGCATTATTACGTTCTCAACTCTTGTTACTAGGGCAACAGAGTCTTCCTGGACGTCGTGTTCCTCGGTTGTAAATTAGAGTTGAATGTGCTGGGACAAGCCCCCAGAAGTTTATGTCTCCCTACTTATGTTTGTTTCCTAAATTTAATTTCTATTTCTTATTGGAGTAAATTTGATTAGAGTGTTGTGATTGTCTGGCTCTACAGAATCTGCTCAATGATTCATCCATATGTCTGTTCATCTTCGGATCCTGTTACCATGTATGTTATTACAGAATGTTGAGTAGACCTCCCTTGGTATTTGGTAGGTGTCTTGTCATTATATATTTTATATGTATTGGTGATTATATAATTCATATAGTTTATATGTTATATGTTTATATACATTTAACATACATAAGTATATGTATGCTACCCCCAGAATCCTAATTTATCCATCGTCCCACCTTTCATTTTGGTTAACCATTAGTTTGTTTCATAAGTCTGTGTGTGTCTTTTTCTGTGGAAATATGTTCATTGGTAGCCATCTTAGGATAACATGTATAAATGATATCATAGGATATTTGTCATTCCCTTTTGATTTAGTTAACGTAATATGATTATTTCTAGGCTCATCTGTAGTCCTGAAAACGGCATTGTTCGTTTTTCTTCCGAGGCTAGTATTCCATTCTGTCCGTATAGCACTTCTTCTTTGTCCATTTATCTGTTGATGGACATTTTGTTTGCTTGCATGTCTTGGCTCTTGTAAATATTGCTGCAGTGCATGTTTGCCTGTCTGTGCCTTTCCAATTCTGGTCTTCTTAGGGTATAGCTCCATTAAGGGATCGGCCGCATCATATGGTAGCTCAGTTTTTACGTTTTAAACGCAGCTCCATTCTGTTCTCATGATTAGCTCTTACCACTTTACATACAGCCAACTGCATAGTGGGTATGCATTTCTGCACCAAACCATCAGCATTCATTGTTTGTAGAGTCTTTACGGATGGCATTTTGAATATTGGGTGGCGAAATCTTTTTGTAGTTTGGATTTGCATCCAACCAATAGTTCCTGATATTGAGCTTTTATCCATGTTCTTTTTTTCAAATAACAGAGTGAGTAACACTTACCTCTTCAAACTGTTTTCTTGAAAAATTTTCCGTGTTGTGAACTTTTTTGGCCATTACCTACCCCAGGACATTTTTTGAGGACACGTGTCATTTACAGCCCTACAATTACTGTGAATCTTAAGTGACCGCTAGCCCTGTGTTCAAAGCTGCTGTTGTGGGAAACGGCCACAAGGCGGCAGCATTTCTCCACTCCCAAATCTGGTCACTAGGGCAGCAGAGCCTTCCTGAAAGTTGTGTTCCTAGGTTGTAAATTAGAAAGCAATGTGCCAGGGAAAACCCCAATAACTTTTTGTCTCATTAATTGTTGTTTGTGGTTTTAATTTTTTAAATTGGGGTAATGAGTAGAATAGTGTTTGTTCTGGGTGTACACAATCAGGTTCAATTGAACATTATATATATATATCTATTCACGTACAGATCCTCTTCCCATTTAAATTACTATTATTTTCTTTTATAAATTTATTTTATTTATTTATTTATGTTTGGCTGAGTTGGATCTTCGTTGCTGCATGTGGGCTTTCTCTAGTTGCGGTGAGCGGGGGCTACTCTCCGTTGCGGTGCACGGGCTTCTCAATGCAGTGGTTTCTCTTGTTGTGGAGCACGGGCTCTTGGCCTGCGGGCTTCAGTAGTTGTGGTGCATGGGCTCAGTAGTTATGGCTTATGGGCTCCAGAGCATAGGCTCGTTAGTTGTGGTGCACGGGCTTAGGTGCTCTGCAGCATGTGGGATCTTCCCAAACCAGGGATCGAACCTGTGTCCCCTGCATTGGCAGGTGGTTTCTTAACCACGGTGCCACCTGGTAAACCCCCGTGTGAATTATTACAGAGCGTTCAGTAGACCTCCCTTGGTATATGGTCGGTCTTTTTGATACATGTGTTTAATATGTATTTGCATACGTATGGTAACCCTAATCTTAATGTAACCATTCCTCCCACCTTTCCCTTTAGATAACCATAGTTTGTTTTCTAAGTCTGTGAGAGTCTTTCTCTGTGGAAATATGTTCGTATGTGTCAGTGGTTAGGTAACACCTAGGAGTGATATCACAGGTTATTTGTCGTCTGCTTTCCGACTTACCTCATGTTCTGTGATTATCTCTAGGCTCATCTATGGTGCTGCAAAGAGCAGTGTTGCATACTTTTCCATAGCGAATACTCCATTGTGTACATGGACCACTTCTTCTTTTTACATTCATGTGTTGATGGACATTTTGGTTACTTCCAAGTCTTGGCTATGCTAAATATTGGTGCAGTGCAGGATTGCCAGCCTGTGTCTTTTGGATTCTGGTCTTCTGAGGGGTTAGGCCCAGCAGTGGGCCTACTAGATCATATGGTAGTTCCATTTTTACCTTTCAACGCACCTCCATTCTATTCTCACTACTGGCTGTTTCCAGTTTACATCCGACCAGCAACCAGAGGGTACACAGATCTCTCAAAGCCCTTCAGCATTTATTGTTTGTAGACTTTTTACTGATGGCATTTTGAGTGTTGTGTGGTGATACCTTTTTGTAGTTTGGATTTGCATGCGTCTAATAATTCCCGATATTGAGCTTTTATCTACGTCCGTTTTCTTTTCTTTTTTCTTGAAGTAAAACAGAGAGACTTACCTCTTCAAATTGTTTCCTTGAAAATTTGCCATGTTCTGGATTCCTGTGGCCATTACCTGCACCAGGACATTTTTTGAGGGCAGGTGTCATTTACAGCCCTGTAGTAATTGTGAATATTACATGACCATTAGCTCTGGGTTTAAAGCTGCTGTTGCAGGAAACGGCCACAAGGAGGCAGCATTTCTATATTCCCAACTCTGGTTACTAGGGCAACAGAGCCTTCCTGGAAGTCCTGTTTGTAGGTTGTACAGTAGAGTGGAATGTGCCAGGACAAACCCCCAAAAACTATGTCTACTGATTTGTTGTTGGTATTCTTAGTTTAATTTTCATTTTTCTCAGAGCAAATTTGATTGCAATGTTGTGTTTGTCCTAGGTGTACAGAATCTCTTTCATTGATACATATATCTTTTCATGTTTGGATCCCGTTCCATATAGGTTATTACAGAATGTTGTGTAGACCTCTCTTGGTGTTCGGTATGTCTTTGATGAATATATATTTTATAAGTATGAGCATATGTCTGTTAAACCCAATATCCTCCGTTATACATTCCTCACACCTTTCCATTTGGTGAACCACAGGCTTGTTTTCTGAACACGTGAGTGTCCTTCTCTGTGGAAATAGGTTCATTCCTATCAATTTTTAGATAACACCTATACGTGATATCATAGGATCTGTGTCTCTCGCTTTCTGACTGACTTCAAGTTGTGTGATTATCTGTAGCCTCATCTATGGTGCTGCAAACGGCATTGTTTCATTCTTTTCTGTGTCTAATATTGCATTGTGTACATGGACCACTTTTTCGTCCATTCATATGATGATGGACATTTTTGTTGCTTCCATGTCTTGGTTATTGTAAATACTGCTACAATACACGATTTTCCATCCTGTGTCTTTTTGATTCTGGCTTTCACAGGTGACAGGCCCAATAGTGGGCCTTCCGGATCATATGGTGACTCAATTTTTACTTTGAAACGCACTGCCATTCTGTTCCTATTATTGGCTGTTACCAGTTTACATCCCACTTAGACCGAGAGGTTACGCTCTTCTCCACAGCTTCTTCGACATCTATTGTTTGTTGACTTTTTGCTGATGGTCATTCTGACTGGTGTGAGGTGACACCTTTGTGTAGATTGGATTTGCATGCGTCTAATAATTCCTGATGTTTTGCGTTTATCAATGTCCTTTTCATTTTTTTTTAAGATTGAGCTAAACTTACAACTTCAAATTGCCTTCTTGAAAAATTTGGCGCGTTTGGATTTTTTTGGCCATTCCCTACCCCAGGACATTTTTTGAGGGCATGAGTCATTTACAGCCCTGCAGTCCTTGTGAATCTTAGTGACCATTAGCAGTGGATTTAAAGGTGCTGTTTGAGGAAACGGCCTTAGTGTGGCAGCATTTCTACGTTGCCAACTCTGCTTGCTATGGAAAGAGAACCTTGCTGCAAGGTGTGCTTTGAGGTTGCAGATTAGAGTGGAATGTGCCAGGACAAACCCCCATAAGTTTTAGCCTCCTTAATTCTTGTTTGTGTCTTTAAGTTGTAGTTTTTCCCAGAGCCAATTGGATTTAAAAATGTCTTTTGTTCTAGGTGTAAAGAATCTTGTTCATTTACGCATATACATATATCTATTGACCTTTGTGTCCTTTTCCATGTAGGTTATTACAGAGTGTTGAGTAGACCACTCATGGTATTCCATAGGTGTTTGGGGATGATATATTTTATATGTATTAGTATATGTTTGTTAACCCCAATATCCTAATTTATCCATTCCTCACACCTTTTCTTTGGCTTAACCATAAGTTTGTCTTCTCGATCTGAGATTGTCTTTCTCTGTGGAAATATGTTCCTTTTTATGAATTTTCAGATAACGTAAGTGATATCATAGGACATTTGTCTTTCGCATTCTGACTTACTTCACGTTGTGTGATTAAGTGGTGCTGTATATGCCATTCTTTTATTGTTTTCCTGGCTAATATTCCATTCTGTACATATACCACTTCTTCTTTGTCCATTCATCTGTTTATAGACCTTTTTTTGCTTCCATGTCTTGGCTATTTAAATATTGCTGCAGTGCACATTTGCCTGCCTCTGTCTTTCCGATTCTGGTGGTTTTAGGTTATAGACCCAGAAGGTGCCCTGCCGCATCATATGGTAGCTGAATTTTTACCTTTTAAAGCAGCTCCATTCAGTTTTCATTAGTGCTGTTACCACTTTACATCCCACCAGCAGCTAGACGGTACACAGTTCTCTAAAACCCCTTCAGCATTAATAGATTGTAGACTTTTTGCTGATGGTCATTTGACTGGTGTGAGCGGAACCCTTTTTGGAGGTTGGATGTGCATGTGGCTAATAATTCCTTATACTGAGCTTTAGGCATGTCTTTGTTTCCTTTTCCTTTTTTTTAAAGAGTGAGTACAACTTCCCTCTTCATATTGACTTCTTGAAAAATTTGTCATGTGTCGAATATTCTTGCCTATTCCCTACCCCAGGGCATTTTTTGAGGGCAGGTGTCATTTACAGCCCTGCAGTCCTTGTGACTCTTAAGCAACCACTAGCACTGGGTTTAAAGCTGCTGTTGTGGGAAACAGCCCCAAGGCGGCAGCATTATTACGTTCTCAACTCTTGTTACTAGGGCAACAGAGTCTTCCTGGACGTCGTGTTCCTCGGTTGTAAATTAGAGTTGAATGTGCTGGGACAAGCCCCCAGAAGTTTATGTCTCCCTACTTATGTTTGTTTCCTAAATTTAATTTCTATTTCTTATTGGAGTAAATTTGATTAGAGTGTTGTGATTGTCTGGCTCTACAGAATCTGCTCAATGATTCATCCATATGTCTGTTCATCTTCGGATCCTGTTACCATGTATGTTATTACAGAATGTTGAGTAGACCTCCCTTGGTATTTGGTAGGTGTCTTGTCATTATATATTTTATATGTATTGGTGATTATATAATTCATATAGTTTATATGTTATATGTTTATATACATTTAACATACATAAGTATATGTATGCTACCCCCAGAATCCTAATTTATCCATCGTCCCACCTTTCATTTTGGTTAACCATTAGTTTGTTTCATAAGTCTGTGTGTGTCTTTTTCTGTGGAAATATGTTCATTGGTAGCCATCTTAGGATAACATGTATAAATGATATCATAGGATATTTGTCATTCCCTTTTGATTTAGTTAACGTAATATGATTATTTCTAGGCTCATCTGTAGTCCTGAAAACGGCATTGTTCGTTTTTCTTCCGAGGCTAGTATTCCATTCTGTCCGTATAGCACTTCTTCTTTGTCCATTTATCTGTTGATGGACATTTTGTTTGCTTGCATGTCTTGGCTCTTGTAAATATTGCTGCAGTGCATGTTTGCCTGTCTGTGCCTTTCCAATTCTGGTCTTCTTAGGGTATAGCTCCATTAAGGGATCGGCCGCATCATATGGTAGCTCAGTTTTTACGTTTTAAACGCAGCTCCATTCTGTTCTCATGATTAGCTCTTACCACTTTACATACAGCCAACTGCATAGTGGGTATGCATTTCTGCACCAAACCATCAGCATTCATTGTTTGTAGAGTCTTTACGGATGGCATTTTGAATATTGGGTGGCGAAATCTTTTTGTAGTTTGGATTTGCATCCAACCAATAGTTCCTGATATTGAGCTTTTATCCATGTTCTTTTTTTCAAATAACAGAGTGAGTAACACTTACCTCTTCAAACTGTTTTCTTGAAAAATTTTCCGTGTTGTGAACTTTTTTGGCCATTACCTACCCCAGGACATTTTTTGAGGACACGTGTCATTTACAGCCCTACAATTACTGTGAATCTTAAGTGACCGCTAGCCCTGTGTTCAAAGCTGCTGTTGTGGGAAACGGCCACAAGGCGGCAGCATTTCTCCACTCCCAAATCTGGTCACTAGGGCAGCAGAGCCTTCCTGAAAGTTGTGTTCCTAGGTTGTAAATTAGAAAGCAATGTGCCAGGGAAAACCCCAATAACTTTTTGTCTCATTAATTGTTGTTTGTGGTTTTAATTTTTTAAATTGGGGTAATGAGTAGAATAGTGTTTGTTCTGGGTGTACACAATCAGGTTCAATTGAACATTATATATATATATATATTCACGTACAGATCCTCTTCCCATTTAAATTACTATTATTTTCTTTTATAAATTTATTTTATTTATTTATTTATGTTTGGCTGAGTTGGATCTTCGTTGCTGCATGTGGGCTTTCTCTAGTTGCGGTGAGCGGGGGCTACTCTCCGTTGCGGTGCACGGGCTTCTCAATGCAGTGGTTTCTCTTGTTGTGGAGCACGGGCTCTTGGCCTGCGGGCTTCAGTAGTTGTGGTGCATGGGCTCAGTAGTTATGGCTTATGGGCTCCAGAGCATAGGCTCGTTAGTTGTGGTGCACGGGCTTAGGTGCTCTGCAGCATGTGGGATCTTCCCAAACCAGGGATCGAACCTGTGTCCCCTGCATTGGCAGGTGGTTTCTTAACCACGGTGCCACCTGGTAAACCCCCGTGTGAATTATTACAGAGCGTTCAGTAGACCTCCCTTGGTATATGGTCGGTCTTTTTGATACATGTGTTTAATATGTATTTGCATACGTATGGTAACCCTAATCTTAATGTAACCATTCCTCCCACCTTTCCCTTTAGATAACCATAGTTTGTTTTCTAAGTCTGTGAGAGTCTTTCTCTGTGGAAATATGTTCGTATGTGTCAGTGGTTAGGTAACACCTAGGAGTGATATCACAGGTTATTTGTCGTCTGCTTTCCGACTTACCTCATGTTCTGTGATTATCTCTAGGCTCATCTATGGTGCTGCAAAGAGCAGTGTTGCATACTTTTCCATAGCGAATACTCCATTGTGTACATGGACCACTTCTTCTTTTTACATTCATGTGTTGATGGACATTTTGGTTACTTCCAAGTCTTGGCTATGCTAAATATTGGTGCAGTGCAGGATTGCCAGCCTGTGTCTTTTGGATTCTGGTCTTCTGAGGGGTTAGGCCCAGCAGTGGGCCTACTAGATCATATGGTAGTTCCATTTTTACCTTTCAACGCACCTCCATTCTATTCTCACTACTGGCTGTTTCCAGTTTACATCCGACCAGCAACCAGAGGGTACACAGATCTCTCAAAGCCCTTCAGCATTTATTGTTTGTAGACTTTTTACTGATGGCATTTTGAGTGTTGTGTGGTGATACCTTTTTGTAGTTTGGATTTGCATGCGTCTAATAATTCCCGATATTGAGCTTTTATCTACGTCCGTTTTCTTTTCTTTTTTCTTGAAGTAAAACAGAGAGACTTACCTCTTCAAATTGTTTCCTTGAAAATTTGCCATGTTCTGGATTCCTGTGGCCATTACCTGCACCAGGACATTTTTTGAGGGCAGGTGTCATTTACAGCCCTGTAGTAATTGTGAATATTACATGACCATTAGCTCTGGGTTTAAAGCTGCTGTTGCAGGAAACGGCCACAAGGAGGCAGCATTTCTATATTCCCAACTCTGGTTACTAGGGCAACAGAGCCTTCCTGGAAGTCCTGTTTGTAGGTTGTACAGTAGAGTGGAATGTGCCAGGACAAACCCCCAAAAACTATGTCTACTGATTTGTTGTTGGTATTCTTAGTTTAATTTTCATTTTTCTCAGAGCAAATTTGATTGCAATGTTGTGTTTGTCCTAGGTGTACAGAATCTCTTTCATTGATACATATATCTTTTCATGTTTGGATCCCGTTCCATATAGGTTATTACAGAATGTTGTGTAGACCTCTCTTGGTGTTCGGTATGTCTTTGATGAATATATATTTTATAAGTATGAGCATATGTCTGTTAAACCCAATATCCTCCGTTATACATTCCTCACACCTTTCCATTTGGTGAACCACAGGCTTGTTTTCTGAACACGTGAGTGTCCTTCTCTGTGGAAATAGGTTCATTCCTATCAATTTTTAGATAACACCTATACGTGATATCATAGGATCTGTGTCTCTCGCTTTCTGACTGACTTCAAGTTGTGTGATTATCTGTAGCCTCATCTATGGTGCTGCAAACGGCATTGTTTCATTCTTTTCTGTGTCTAATATTGCATTGTGTACATGGACCACTTTTTCGTCCATTCATATGATGATGGACATTTTTGTTGCTTCCATGTCTTGGTTATTGTAAATACTGCTACAATACACGATTTTCCATCCTGTGTCTTTTTGATTCTGGCTTTCACAGGTGACAGGCCCAATAGTGGGCCTTCCGGATCATATGGTGACTCAATTTTTACTTTGAAACGCACTGCCATTCTGTTCCTATTATTGGCTGTTACCAGTTTACATCCCACTTAGACCGAGAGGTTACGCTCTTCTCCACAGCTTCTTCGACATCTATTGTTTGTTGACTTTTTGCTGATGGTCATTCTGACTGGTGTGAGGTGACACCTTTGTGTAGATTGGATTTGCATGCGTCTAATAATTCCTGATGTTTTGCGTTTATCAATGTCCTTTTCATTTTTTTTTAAGATTGAGCTAAACTTACAACTTCAAATTGCCTTCTTGAAAAATTTGGCGCGTTTGGATTTTTTTGGCCATTCCCTACCCCAGGACATTTTTTGAGGGCATGAGTCATTTACAGCCCTGCAGTCCTTGTGAATCTTAGTGACCATTAGCAGTGGATTTAAAGGTGCTGTTTGAGGAAACGGCCTTAGTGTGGCAGCATTTCTACGTTGCCAACTCTGCTTGCTATGGAAAGAGAACCTTGCTGCAAGGTGTGCTTTGAGGTTGCAGATTAGAGTGGAATGTGCCAGGACAAACCCCCATAAGTTTTAGCCTCCTTAATTCTTGTTTGTGTCTTTAAGTTGTAGTTTTTCCCAGAGCCAATTGGATTTAAAAATGTCTTTTGTTCTAGGTGTAAAGAATCTTGTTCATTTACGCATATACATATATCTATTGACCTTTGTGTCCTTTTCCATGTAGGTTATTACAGAGTGTTGAGTAGACCACTCATGGTATTCCATAGGTGTTTGGGGATGATATATTTTATATGTATTAGTATATGTTTGTTAACCCCAATATCCTAATTTATCCATTCCTCACACCTTTTCTTTGGCTTAACCATAAGTTTGTCTTCTCGATCTGAGATTGTCTTTCTCTGTGGAAATATGTTCCTTTTTATGAATTTTCAGATAACGTAAGTGATATCATAGGACATTTGTCTTTCGCATTCTGACTTACTTCACGTTGTGTGATTAAGTGGTGCTGTATATGCCATTCTTTTATTGTTTTCCTGGCTAATATTCCATTCTGTACATATACCACTTCTTCTTTGTCCATTCATCTGTTTATAGACCTTTTTTTGCTTCCATGTCTTGGCTATTTAAATATTGCTGCAGTGCACATTTGCCTGCCTCTGTCTTTCCGATTCTGGTGGTTTTAGGTTATAGACCCAGAAGGTGCCCTGCCGCATCATATGGTAGCTGAATTTTTACCTTTTAAAGCAGCTCCATTCAGTTTTCATTAGTGCTGTTACCACTTTACATCCCACCAGCAGCTAGACGGTACACAGTTCTCTAAAACCCCTTCAGCATTAATAGATTGTAGACTTTTTGCTGATGGTCATTTGACTGGTGTGAGCGGAACCCTTTTTGGAGGTTGGATGTGCATGTGGCTAATAATTCCTTATACTGAGCTTTAGGCATGTCTTTGTTTCCTTTTCCTTTTTTTTAAAGAGTGAGTACAACTTCCCTCTTCATATTGACTTCTTGAAAAATTTGTCATGTGTCGAATATTCTTGCCTATTCCCTACCCCAGGGCATTTTTTGAGGGCAGGTGTCATTTACAGCCCTGCAGTCCTTGTGACTCTTAAGCAACCACTAGCACTGGGTTTAAAGCTGCTGTTGTGGGAAACAGCCCCAAGGCGGCAGCATTATTACGTTCTCAACTCTTGTTACTAGGGCAACAGAGTCTTCCTGGACGTCGTGTTCCTCGGTTGTAAATTAGAGTTGAATGTGCTGGGACAAGCCCCCAGAAGTTTATGTCTCCCTACTTATGTTTGTTTCCTAAATTTAATTTCTATTTCTTATTGGAGTAAATTTGATTAGAGTGTTGTGATTGTCTGGCTCTACAGAATCTGCTCAATGATTCATCCATATGTCTGTTCATCTTCGGATCCTGTTACCATGTATGTTATTACAGAATGTTGAGTAGACCTCCCTTGGTATTTGGTAGGTGTCTTGTCATTATATATTTTATATGTATTGGTGATTATATAATTCATATAGTTTATATGTTATATGTTTATATACATTTAACATACATAAGTATATGTATGCTACCCCCAGAATCCTAATTTATCCATCGTCCCACCTTTCATTTTGGTTAACCATTAGTTTGTTTCATAAGTCTGTGTGTGTCTTTTTCTGTGGAAATATGTTCATTGGTAGCCATCTTAGGATAACATGTATAAATGATATCATAGGATATTTGTCATTCCCTTTTGATTTAGTTAACGTAATATGATTATTTCTAGGCTCATCTGTAGTCCTGAAAACGGCATTGTTCGTTTTTCTTCCGAGGCTAGTATTCCATTCTGTCCGTATAGCACTTCTTCTTTGTCCATTTATCTGTTGATGGACATTTTGTTTGCTTGCATGTCTTGGCTCTTGTAAATATTGCTGCAGTGCATGTTTGCCTGTCTGTGCCTTTCCAATTCTGGTCTTCTTAGGGTATAGCTCCATTAAGGGATCGGCCGCATCATATAGTAGCTCAGTTTTTACGTTTTAAACGCAGCTCCATTCTGTTCTCATGATTAGCTCTTACCACTTTACATACAGCCAACTGCATAGTGGGTATGCATTTCTGCACCAAACCATCAGCATTCATTGTTTGTAGAGTCTTTACGGATGGCATTTTGAATATTGGGTGGCGAAATCTTTTTGTAGTTTGGATTTGCATCCAACCAATAGTTCCTGATATTGAGCTTTTATCCATGTTCTTTTTTTCAAATAACAGAGTGAGTAACACTTACCTCTTCAAACTGTTTTCTTGAAAAATTTTCCGTGTTGTGAACTTTTTTGGCCATTACCTACCCCAGGACATTTTTTGAGGACACGTGTCATTTACAGCCCTACAATTACTGTGAATCTTAAGTGACCGCTAGCCCTGTGTTCAAAGCTGCTGTTGTGGGAAACGGCCACAAGGCGGCAGCATTTCTCCACTCCCAAATCTGGTCACTAGGGCAGCAGAGCCTTCCTGAAAGTTGTGTTCCTAGGTTGTAAATTAGAAAGCAATGTGCCAGGGAAAACCCCAATAACTTTTTGTCTCATTAATTGTTGTTTGTGGTTTTAATTTTTTAAATTGGGGTAATGAGTAGAATAGTGTTTGTTCTGGGTGTACACAATCAGGTTCAATTGAACATTATATATATATATCTATTCACGTACAGATCCTCTTCCCATTTAAATTACTATTATTTTCTTTTATAAATTTATTTTATTTATTTATTTATGTTTGGCTGAGTTGGATCTTCGTTGCTGCATGTGGGCTTTCTCTAGTTGCGGTGAGCGGGGGCTACTCTCCGTTGCGGTGCACGGGCTTCTCAATGCAGTGGTTTCTCTTGTTGTGGAGCACGGGCTCTTGGCCTGCGGGCTTCAGTAGTTGTGGTGCATGGGCTCAGTAGTTATGGCTTATGGGCTCCAGAGCATAGGCTCGTTAGTTGTGGTGCACGGGCTTAGGTGCTCTGCAGCATGTGGGATCTTCCCAAACCAGGGATCGAACCTGTGTCCCCTGCATTGGCAGGTGGTTTCTTAACCACGGTGCCACCTGGTAAACCCCCGTGTGAATTATTACAGAGCGTTCAGTAGACCTCCCTTGGTATATGGTCGGTCTTTTTGATACATGTGTTTAATATGTATTTGCATACGTATGGTAACCCTAATCTTAATGTAACCATTCCTCCCACCTTTCCCTTTAGATAACCATAGTTTGTTTTCTAAGTCTGTGAGAGTCTTTCTCTGTGGAAATATGTTCGTATGTGTCAGTGGTTAGGTAACACCTAGGAGTGATATCACAGGTTATTTGTCGTCTGCTTTCCGACTTACCTCATGTTCTGTGATTATCTCTAGGCTCATCTATGGTGCTGCAAAGAGCAGTGTTGCATACTTTTCCATAGCGAATACTCCATTGTGTACATGGACCACTTCTTCTTTTTACATTCATGTGTTGATGGACATTTTGGTTACTTCCAAGTCTTGGCTATGCTAAATATTGGTGCAGTGCAGGATTGCCAGCCTGTGTCTTTTGGATTCTGGTCTTCTGAGGGGTTAGGCCCAGCAGTGGGCCTACTAGATCATATGGTAGTTCCATTTTTACCTTTCAACGCACCTCCATTCTATTCTCACTACTGGCTGTTTCCAGTTTACATCCGACCAGCAACCAGAGGGTACACAGATCTCTCAAAGCCCTTCAGCATTTATTGTTTGTAGACTTTTTACTGATGGCATTTTGAGTGTTGTGTGGTGATACCTTTTTGTAGTTTGGATTTGCATGCGTCTAATAATTCCCGATATTGAGCTTTTATCTACGTCCGTTTTCTTTTCTTTTTTCTTGAAGTAAAACAGAGAGACTTACCTCTTCAAATTGTTTCCTTGAAAATTTGCCATGTTCTGGATTCCTGTGGCCATTACCTGCACCAGGACATTTTTTGAGGGCAGGTGTCATTTACAGCCCTGTAGTAATTGTGAATATTACATGACCATTAGCTCTGGGTTTAAAGCTGCTGTTGCAGGAAACGGCCACAAGGAGGCAGCATTTCTATATTCCCAACTCTGGTTACTAGGGCAACAGAGCCTTCCTGGAAGTCCTGTTTGTAGGTTGTACAGTAGAGTGGAATGTGCCAGGACAAACCCCCAAAAACTATGTCTACTGATTTGTTGTTGGTATTCTTAGTTTAATTTTCATTTTTCTCAGAGCAAATTTGATTGCAATGTTGTGTTTGTCCTAGGTGTACAGAATCTCTTTCATTGATACATATATCTTTTCATGTTTGGATCCCGTTCCATATAGGTTATTACAGAATGTTGTGTAGACCTCTCTTGGTGTTCGGTATGTCTTTGATGAATATATATTTTATAAGTATGAGCATATGTCTGTTAAACCCAATATCCTCCGTTATACATTCCTCACACCTTTCCATTTGGTGAACCACAGGCTTGTTTTCTGAACACGTGAGTGTCCTTCTCTGTGGAAATAGGTTCATTCCTATCAATTTTTAGATAACACCTATACGTGATATCATAGGATCTGTGTCTCTCGCTTTCTGACTGACTTCAAGTTGTGTGATTATCTGTAGCCTCATCTATGGTGCTGCAAACGGCATTGTTTCATTCTTTTCTGTGTCTAATATTGCATTGTGTACATGGACCACTTTTTCGTCCATTCATATGATGATGGACATTTTTGTTGCTTCCATGTCTTGGTTATTGTAAATACTGCTACAATACACGATTTTCCATCCTGTGTCTTTTTGATTCTGGCTTTCACAGGTGACAGGCCCAATAGTGGGCCTTCCGGATCATATGGTGACTCAATTTTTACTTTGAAACGCACTGCCATTCTGTTCCTATTATTGGCTGTTACCAGTTTACATCCCACTTAGACCGAGAGGTTACGCTCTTCTCCACAGCTTCTTCGACATCTATTGTTTGTTGACTTTTTGCTGATGGTCATTCTGACTGGTGTGAGGTGACACCTTTGTGTAGATTGGATTTGCATGCGTCTAATAATTCCTGATGTTTTGCGTTTATCAATGTCCTTTTCATTTTTTTTTAAGATTGAGCTAAACTTACAACTTCAAATTGCCTTCTTGAAAAATTTGGCGCGTTTGGATTTTTTTGGCCATTCCCTACCCCAGGACATTTTTTGAGGGCATGAGTCATTTACAGCCCTGCAGTCCTTGTGAATCTTAGTGACCATTAGCAGTGGATTTAAAGGTGCTGTTTGAGGAAACGGCCTTAGTGTGGCAGCATTTCTACGTTGCCAACTCTGCTTGCTATGGAAAGAGAACCTTGCTGCAAGGTGTGCTTTGAGGTTGCAGATTAGAGTGGAATGTGCCAGGACAAACCCCCATAAGTTTTAGCCTCCTTAATTCTTGTTTGTGTCTTTAAGTTGTAGTTTTTCCCAGAGCCAATTGGATTTAAAAATGTCTTTTGTTCTAGGTGTAAAGAATCTTGTTCATTTACGCATATACATATATCTATTGACCTTTGTGTCCTTTTCCATGTAGGTTATTACAGAGTGTTGAGTAGACCACTCATGGTATTCCATAGGTGTTTGGGGATGATATATTTTATATGTATTAGTATATGTTTGTTAACCCCAATATCCTAATTTATCCATTCCTCACACCTTTTCTTTGGCTTAACCATAAGTTTGTCTTCTCGATCTGAGATTGTCTTTCTCTGTGGAAATATGTTCCTTTTTATGAATTTTCAGATAACGTAAGTGATATCATAGGACATTTGTCTTTCGCATTCTGACTTACTTCACGTTGTGTGATTAAGTGGTGCTGTATATGCCATTCTTTTATTGTTTTCCTGGCTAATATTCCATTCTGTACATATACCACTTCTTCTTTGTCCATTCATCTGTTTATAGACCTTTTTTTGCTTCCATGTCTTGGCTATTTAAATATTGCTGCAGTGCACATTTGCCTGCCTCTGTCTTTCCGATTCTGGTGGTTTTAGGTTATAGACCCAGAAGGTGCCCTGCCGCATCATATGGTAGCTGAATTTTTACCTTTTAAAGCAGCTCCATTCAGTTTTCATTAGTGCTGTTACCACTTTACATCCCACCAGCAGCTAGACGGTACACAGTTCTCTAAAACCCCTTCAGCATTAATAGATTGTAGACTTTTTGCTGATGGTCATTTGACTGGTGTGAGCGGAACCCTTTTTGGAGGTTGGATGTGCATGTGGCTAATAATTCCTTATACTGAGCTTTAGGCATGTCTTTGTTTCCTTTTCCTTTTTTTTAAAGAGTGAGTACAACTTCCCTCTTCATATTGACTTCTTGAAAAATTTGTCATGTGTCGAATATTCTTGCCTATTCCCTACCCCAGGGCATTTTTTGAGGGCAGGTGTCATTTACAGCCCTGCAGTCCTTGTGACTCTTAAGCAACCACTAGCACTGGGTTTAAAGCTGCTGTTGTGGGAAACAGCCCCAAGGCGGCAGCATTATTACGTTCTCAACTCTTGTTACTAGGGCAACAGAGTCTTCCTGGACGTCGTGTTCCTCGGTTGTAAATTAGAGTTGAATGTGCTGGGACAAGCCCCCAGAAGTTTATGTCTCCCTACTTATGTTTGTTTCCTAAATTTAATTTCTATTTCTTATTGGAGTAAATTTGATTAGAGTGTTGTGATTGTCTGGCTCTACAGAATCTGCTCAATGATTCATCCATATGTCTGTTCATCTTCGGATCCTGTTACCATGTATGTTATTACAGAATGTTGAGTAGACCTCCCTTGGTATTTGGTAGGTGTCTTGTCATTATATATTTTATATGTATTGGTGATTATATAATTCATATAGTTTATATGTTATATGTTTATATACATTTAACATACATAAGTATATGTATGCTACCCCCAGAATCCTAATTTATCCATCGTCCCACCTTTCATTTTGGTTAACCATTAGTTTGTTTCATAAGTCTGTGTGTGTCTTTTTCTGTGGAAATATGTTCATTGGTAGCCATCTTAGGATAACATGTATAAATGATATCATAGGATATTTGTCATTCCCTTTTGATTTAGTTAACGTAATATGATTATTTCTAGGCTCATCTGTAGTCCTGAAAACGGCATTGTTCGTTTTTCTTCCGAGGCTAGTATTCCATTCTGTCCGTATAGCACTTCTTCTTTGTCCATTTATCTGTTGATGGACATTTTGTTTGCTTGCATGTCTTGGCTCTTGTAAATATTGCTGCAGTGCATGTTTGCCTGTCTGTGCCTTTCCAATTCTGGTCTTCTTAGGGTATAGCTCCATTAAGGGATCGGCCGCATCATATAGTAGCTCAGTTTTTACGTTTTAAACGCAGCTCCATTCTGTTCTCATGATTAGCTCTTACCACTTTACATACAGCCAACTGCATAGTGGGTATGCATTTCTGCACCAAACCATCAGCATTCATTGTTTGTAGAGTCTTTACGGATGGCATTTTGAATATTGGGTGGCGAAATCTTTTTGTAGTTTGGATTTGCATCCAACCAATAGTTCCTGATATTGAGCATTTATCCATGTTCTTTTTTTCAAATAACAGAGTGGGTAACACTTACCTCTTCAAACTGTTTTCTTGAAAAATTTTCCGTGTTGTGAACTTTTTTGGCCATTACCTACCCCAGGACATTTTTTGAGGACACGTGTCATTTACAGCCCTACAATTACTGTGAATCTCAAGTGACCGCTAGCCCTGTGTTCAAAGCTGCTGTTGTGGGAAACGGCCACAAGGCGGCAGCATTTCTCCACTCCCAAATCTGGTCACTAGGGCAGCAGAGCCTTCCTGAAAGTTGTGTTCCTAGGTTGTAAATTAGAAAGCAATGTGCCAGGGAAAACCCCAATAACTTTTTGTCTCATTAATTGTTGTTTGTGGTTTTAATTTTTTAAATTGGGGTAATGAGTAGAATAGTGTTTGTTCTGGGTGTACACAATCAGGTTCAATTGAACATTATATATATATATCTATTCACGTACAGATCCTCTTCCCATTTAAATTACTATTATTTTCTTTTATAAATTTATTTTATTTATTTATTTATGTTTGGCTGAGTTGGATCTTCGTTGCTGCATGTGGGCTTTCTCTACTTGCGGTGAGCGGGGGCTACTCTCCGTTGCGGTGCACGGGCTTCTCAATGCAGTGGTTTCTCTTGTTGTGGAGCACGGGCTCTTGGCCTGCGGGCTTCAGTAGTTGTGGTGCATGGGCTCAGTAGTTATGGCTCATGGGCTCCAGAGCATAGGCTCGTTAGTTGTGGTGCACGGGCTTAGGTGCTCTGCAGCATGTGGGATCTTCCCGAACCAGGGATCGAACCTGTGTCCCCTGCATTGGCAGGTGGTTTCTTAACCACGGTGCCACCTGGTAAACCCCCGTGTGAATTATTACAGAGCGTTCAGTAGACCTCCCTTGGTATATGGTCGGTCTTTTTGATACATGTGTTTACTATGTATTTGCATACGTATGGTAACCCTAATCTTAATGTAACCATTCCTCCCACCTTTCCCTTTAGATAACCATAGTTTGTTTTCTAAGTCTGTGAGAGTCTTTCTCTGTGGAAGTATGTTCGTATGTGTCAGTGGTTAGGTAACACCTAGGAGTGATATCACAGGTTATTTGTCGTCTGCTTTCCGACTTACCTCATGTTCTGTGATTATCTCTAGGCTCATCTATGGTGCTGCAAAGAGCAGTGTTGCATACTTTTCCATAGCGAATACTCCATTGTGTACATGGACCACTTCTTCTTTTTACATTCATCTGTTGATGGACATTTTGTTTACTTCCAAGTCTTGGCTATGCTAAATATTGGTGCAGTGCAGGATTGCCAGCCTGTGTCTTTTGGATTCTGGTCTTCTGAGGGGTTAGGCCCAGCAGTGGGCCTACTAGATCATATGGTAGTTCCATTTTTACCTTTCAACGCACCTCCATTCTATTCTCACTACTGGCTGTTTCCAGTTTACATCCGACCAGCAACCAGAGGGTACACAGATCTCTCAAAGCCCTTCAGCATTTATTGTTTGTAGACTTTTTACTGATGGCATTTTGAGTGTTGGGTGGTGATACCTTTTTGTAGTTTGGATTTGCATGCGTCTAATAATTCCCGATATTGAGCTTTTATCTACGTCCGTTTTCTTTTCTTTTTTCTTGAAGTAAAACAGAGAGACTTACCTCTTCAAATTGTTTCCTTGAAAATTTGCCATGTTCTGGAATCCTGTGGCCATTACCTGCACCAGGACATTTTTTGAGGGCAGGTGTCATTTACAGCCCTGTAGTAATTGTGAATATTACATGACCATTAGCTCTGGGTTTAAAGCTGCTGTTGCAGGAAACGGCCACAAGGAGGCAGCACTTCTATATTCCGAACTCTGGTTACTAGGGCAACAGAGCCTTCCTGGAAGTCCTGTTTGTAGGTTGTACAGTAGAGTGGAATGTGCCAGGACAAACCCCCAAAAACTATGTCTACTGATTTGTTGTTGGTATTCTTAGTTTAATTTTCATTTTTCTCAGAGCAAATTTGATTGCAATGTTGTGTTTGTCCTAGGTGTACAGAATCTCTTTCATTGATACATATATCTTTTCATGTTTGGATCCCGTTCCATATAGGTTATTACAGAATGTCGTGTAGACCTCTCTTGGTATTCGGTATGTCTTTGATGAATATATATTTTATAAGTATTAGCATATGTCTGTTAAACCCAATATCCTCCGTTATACATTCCTCACACCTTTCCATTTGGTGAACCACAGGCTTGTTTTCTGAACACGTGAGTGTCCTTCTCTGTGGAAATAGGTTCATTCCTATCAATTTTTAGATAACACCTATACGTGATATCATAGGATCTGTGTCTCTCGCTTTCTGACTGACTTCAAGTTGTGTGATTATCTGTAGCCTCATCTATGGTGCTGCAAACGGCATTGTTTCATTCTTTTCTGTGTCTAATATTGCATTGTGTACATGGACCACTTTTTCGTCCATTCATATGATGATGGACATTTTTGTTGCTTCCATGTCTTGGTTATTGTAAACACTGCTGCAATACACGATTTTCCATCCTGTGTCTTTTTGATTCTGGCTTTCACAGGTGACAGGCCCAATAGTGGGCCTTCCGGATCATATGGTGACTCAATTTTTACTTTGAAATGCACTGCCATTCTGTTCCTATTATTGGCTGTTACCAGTTTACATCCCACTTAGACCGAGAGGTTACGCTCTTCTCCACAGCTTCTTCGACATCTATTGTTTGTTGACTTTTTGCTGATGGTCATTCTGACTGGTGTGAGGTGACACCTTTGTGTAGATTGGATTTGCATGCGTCTAATAATTCCTGATGTTTTGCGTTTATCAATGTCCTTTTCATTTTTTTTTAAGATTGAGCTAAACTTACAACTTCAAATTGCCTTCTTGAAAAATTTGGCGCGTTTGGATTTTTTTGGCCATTCCCTACCCCAGGACATTTTTTGAGGGCATGAGTCATTTACAGCCCTGCAGTCCTTGTGAATCTTAGTGACCATTAGCAGTGGATTTAAAGGTGCTGTTTGAGGAAACGGCCTTAGTGTGGCAGCATTTCTACGTTGCCAACTCTGCTTGCTATGGAAAGAGAACCTTGCTGCAAGGTGTGCTTTGAGGTTGCAGATTAGAGTGGAATGTGCCAGGACAAACCCCCATAAGTTTTAGCCTCCTTAATTCTTGTTTGTGTCTTTAAGTTGTAGTTTTTCCCAGAGCCAATTGGATTTAAAAATGTCTTTTGTTCTAGGTGTAAAGAATCTTGTTCATTTACGCATATACATATATCTATTGACCTTTGTGTCCTTTTCCATGTAGGTTATTACAGAGTGTTGAGTAGACCACTCATGGTATTCCATAGGTGTTTGGGGATGATATATTTTATATGTATTAGTATATGTTTGTTAACCCCAATATCCTAATTTATCCATTCCTCACACCTTTTCTTTGGCTTAACCATAAGTTTGTCTTCTCAATCTGAGATTGTCTTTCTCTGTGGAAATATGTTCCTTTTTATGAATTTTCAGATAACGTAAGTGATATCATAGGACATTTGTCTTTCGCATTCTGACTTACTTCACGTTGTGTGATTAAGTGGTGCTGTATATGCCATTCTTTTATTGTTTTCCTGGCTAATATTCCATTCTGTACATATACCACTTCTTCTTTGTCCATTCATCTGTTTATAGACCTTTTTTTGCTTCCATGTCTTGGCTATTTAAATATTGCTGCAGTGCACATTTGCCTGCCTCTGTCTTTCCGATTCTGGTGGTTTTAGGTTATAGACCCAGAAGGTGCCCTGCCGCATCATATGGTAGCTGAATTTTTACCTTTTAAAGCAGCTCCATTCAGTTTTCATTAGTGCTGTTACCACTTTACATCCCACCAGCAGCTAGACGGTACACAGTTCTCTAAAACCCCTTCAGCATTAATAGATTGTAGACTTTTTGCTGATGGTCATTTGACTGGTGTGAGCGGAACCCTTTTTGGAGGTTGGATGTGCATGTGGCTAATAATTCCTTATACTGAGCTTTAGGCATGTCTTTGTTTCCTTTTCCTTTTTTTTAAAGAGTGAGTACAACTTCCCTCTTCATATTGACTTCTTGAAAAATTTGTCATGTGTCGAATATTCTTGCCTATTCCCTACCCCAGGGCATTTTTTGAGGGCAGGTGTCATTTACAGCCCTGCAGTCCTTGTGACTCTTAAGCAACCACTAGCACTGGGTTTAAAGCTGCTGTTGTGGGAAACAGCCCCAAGGCGGCAGCATTATTACGTTCTCAACTCTTGTTACTAGGGCAACAGAGTCTTCCTGGACGTCGTGTTCCTCGGTTGTAAATTAGAGTTGAATGTGCTGGGACAAGCCCCCAGAAGTTTATGTCTCCCTACTTATGTTTGTTTCCTAAATTTAATTTCTATTTCTTATTGGAGTAAATTTGATTAGAGTGTTGTGATTGTCTGGCTCTACAGAATCTGCTCAATGATTCATCCATATGTCTGTTCATCTTCGGATCCTGTTACCATGTATGTTATTACAGAATGTTGAGTAGACCTCCCTTGGTATTTGGTAGGTGTCTTGTCATTATATATTTTATATGTATTGGTGATTATATAATTCATATAGTTTATATGTTATATGTTTATATACATTTAACATACATAAGTATATGTATGCTACCCCCAGAATCCTAATTTATCCATCGTCCCACCTTTCATTTTGGTTAACCATTAGTTTGTTTCATAAGTCTGTGTGTGTCTTTTTCTGTGGAAATATGTTCATTGGTAGCCATCTTAGGATAACATGTATAAATGATATCATAGGATATTTGTCATTCCCTTTTGATTTAGTTAACGTAATATGATTATTTCTAGGCTCATCTGTAGTCCTGAAAACGGCATTGTTCGTTTTTCTTCCGAGGCTAGTATTCCATTCTGTCCGTATAGCACTTCTTCTTTGTCCATTTATCTGTTGATGGACATTTTGTTTGCTTGCATGTCTTGGCTCTTGTAAATATTGCTGCAGTGCATGTTTGCCTGTCTGTGCCTTTCCAATTCTGGTCTTCTTAGGGTATAGCTCCATTAAGGGATCGGCCGCATCATATAGTAGCTCAGTTTTTACGTTTTAAACGCAGCTCCATTCTGTTCTCATGATTAGCTCTTACCACTTTACATACAGCCAACTGCATAGTGGGTATGCATTTCTGCACCAAACCATCAGCATTCATTGTTTGTAGAGTCTTTACGGATGGCATTTTGAATATTGGGTGGCGAAATCTTTTTGTAGTTTGGATTTGCATCCAACCAATAGTTCCTGATATTGAGCATTTATCCATGTTCTTTTTTTCAAATAACAGAGTGGGTAACACTTACCTCTTCAAACTGTTTTCTTGAAAAATTTTCCGTGTTGTGAACTTTTTTGGCCATTACCTACCCCAGGACATTTTTTGAGGACACGTGTCATTTACAGCCCTACAATTACTGTGAATCTCAAGTGACCGCTAGCCCTGTGTTCAAAGCTGCTGTTGTGGGAAACGGCCACAAGGCGGCAGCATTTCTCCACTCCCAAATCTGGTCACTAGGGCAGCAGAGCCTTCCTGAAAGTTGTGTTCCTAGGTTGTAAATTAGAAAGCAATGTGCCAGGGAAAACCCCAATAACTTTTTGTCTCATTAATTGTTGTTTGTGGTTTTAATTTTTTAAATTGGGGTAATGAGTAGAATAGTGTTTGTTCTGGGTGTACACAACCAGGTTCAATTGAACATTATATATATATATCTATTCACGTACAGATCCTCTTCCCATTTAAATTACTATTATTTTCTTTTATAAATTTATTTTATTTATTTATTTATGTTTGGCTGAGTTGGATCTTCGTTGCTGCATGTGGGCTTTCTCTAGTTGCGGTGAGCGGGGGCTACTCTCCGTTGCGGTGCACGGGCTTCTCAATGCAGTGGTTTCTCTTGTTGTGGAGCACGGGCTCTTGGCCTGCGGGCTTCAGTAGTTGTGGTGCATGGGCTCAGTAGTTATGGCTCATGGGCTCCAGAGCATAGGCTCGTTAGTTGTGGTGCACGGGCTTAGGTGCTCTGCAGCATGTGGGATCTTCCCGAACCAGGGATCGAACCTGTGTCCCCTGCATTGGCAGGTGGTTTCTTAACCACGGTGCCACCTGGTAAACCCCCGTGTGAATTATTACAGAGCGTTCAGTAGACCTCCCTTGGTATATGGTCGGTCTTTTTGATACATGTGTTTAATATGTATTTGCATACGTATGGTAACCCTAATCTTAATGTAACCATTCCTCCCACCTTTCCCTTTAGATAACCATAGTTTGTTTTCTAAGTCTGTGAGAGTCTTTCTCTGTGGAAATATGTTCGTATGTGTCAGTGGTTAGGTAACACCTAGGAGTGATATCACAGGTTATTTGTCGTCTGCTTTCCGACTTACCTCATGTTCTGTGATTATCTCTAGGCTCATCTATGGTGCTGCAAAGAGCAGTGTTGCATACTTTTCCATAGCGAATACTCCATTGTGTACATGGACCACTTCTTCTTTTTACATTCATGTGTTGATGGACATTTTGGTTACTTCCAAGTCTTGGCTATGCTAAATATTGGTGCAGTGCAGGATTGCCAGCCTGTGTCTTTTGGATTCTGGTCTTCTGAGGGGTTAGGCCCAGCAGTGGGCCTACTAGATCATATGGTAGTTCCATTTTTACCTTTCAACGCACCTCCATTCTATTCTCACTACTGGCTGTTTCCAGTTTACATCCGACCAGCAACCAGAGGGTACACAGATCTCTCAAAGCCCTTCAGCATTTATTGTTTGTAGACTTTTTACTGATGGCATTTTGAGTGTTGTGTGGTGATACCTTTTTGTAGTTTGGATTTGCATGCGTCTAATAATTCCCGATATTGAGCTTTTATCTACGTCCGTTTTCTTTTCTTTTTTCTTGAAGTAAAACAGAGAGACTTACCTCTTCAAATTGTTTCCTTGAAAATTTGCCATGTTCTGGATTCCTGTGGCCATTACCTGCACCAGGACATTTTTTGAGGGCAGGTGTCATTTACAGCCCTGTAGTAATTGTGAATATTACATGACCATTAGCTCTGGGTTTAAAGCTGCTGTTGCAGGAAACGGCCACAAGGAGGCAGCATTTCTATATTCCCAACTCTGGTTACTAGGGCAACAGAGCCTTCCTGGAAGTCCTGTTTGTAGGTTGTACAGTAGAGTGGAATGTGCCAGGACAAACCCCCAAAAACTATGTCTACTGATTTGTTGTTGGTATTCTTAGTTTAATTTTCATTTTTCTCAGAGCAAATTTGATTGCAATGTTGTGTTTGTCCTAGGTGTACAGAATCTCTTTCATTGATACATATATCTTTTCATGTTTGGATCCCGTTCCATATAGGTTATTACAGAATGTTGTGTAGACCTCTCTTGGTGTTCGGTATGTCTTTGATGAATATATATTTTATAAGTATGAGCATATGTCTGTTAAACCCAATATCCTCCGTTATACATTCCTCACACCTTTCCATTTGGTGAACCACAGGCTTGTTTTCTGAACACGTGAGTGTCCTTCTCTGTGGAAATAGGTTCATTCCTATCAATTTTTAGATAACACCTATACGTGATATCATAGGATCTGTGTCTCTCGCTTTCTGACTGACTTCAAGTTGTGTGATTATCTGTAGCCTCATCTATGGTGCTGCAAACGGCATTGTTTCATTCTTTTCTGTGTCTAATATTGCATTGTGTACATGGACCACTTTTTCGTCCATTCATATGATGATGGACATTTTTGTTGCTTCCATGTCTTGGTTATTGTAAATACTGCTACAATACACGATTTTCCATCCTGTGTCTTTTTGATTCTGGCTTTCACAGGTGACAGGCCCAATAGTGGGCCTTCCGGATCATATGGTGACTCAATTTTTACTTTGAAACGCACTGCCATTCTGTTCCTATTATTGGCTGTTACCAGTTTACATCCCACTTAGACCGAGAGGTTACGCTCTTCTCCACAGCTTCTTCGACATCTATTGTTTGTTGACTTTTTGCTGATGGTCATTCTGACTGGTGTGAGGTGACACCTTTGTGTAGATTGGATTTGCATGCGTCTAATAATTCCTGATGTTTTGCGTTTATCAATGTCCTTTTCATTTTTTTTTAAGATTGAGCTAAACTTACAACTTCAAATTGCCTTCTTGAAAAATTTGGCGCGTTTGGATTTTTTTGGCCATTCCCTACCCCAGGACATTTTTTGAGGGCATGAGTCATTTACAGCCCTGCAGTCCTTGTGAATCTTAGTGACCATTAGCAGTGGATTTAAAGGTGCTGTTTGAGGAAACGGCCTTAGTGTGGCAGCATTTCTACGTTGCCAACTCTGCTTGCTATGGAAAGAGAACCTTGCTGCAAGGTGTGCTTTGAGGTTGCAGATTAGAGTGGAATGTGCCAGGACAAACCCCCATAAGTTTTAGCCTCCTTAATTCTTGTTTGTGTCTTTAAGTTGTAGTTTTTCCCAGAGCCAATTGGATTTAAAAATGTCTTTTGTTCTAGGTGTAAAGAATCTTGTTCATTTACGCATATACATATATCTATTGACCTTTGTGTCCTTTTCCATGTAGGTTATTACAGAGTGTTGAGTAGACCACTCATGGTATTCCATAGGTGTTTGGGGATGATATATTTTATATGTATTAGTATATGTTTGTTAACCCCAATATCCTAATTTATCCATTCCTCACACCTTTTCTTTGGCTTAACCATAAGTTTGTCTTCTCGATCTGAGATTGTCTTTCTCTGTGGAAATATGTTCCTTTTTATGAATTTTCAGATAACGTAAGTGATATCATAGGACATTTGTCTTTCGCATTCTGACTTACTTCACGTTGTGTGATTAAGTGGTGCTGTATATGCCATTCTTTTATTGTTTTCCTGGCTAATATTCCATTCTGTACATATACCACTTCTTCTTTGTCCATTCATCTGTTTATAGACCTTTTTTTGCTTCCATGTCTTGGCTATTTAAATATTGCTGCAGTGCACATTTGCCTGCCTCTGTCTTTCCGATTCTGGTGGTTTTAGGTTATAGACCCAGAAGGTGCCCTGCCGCATCATATGGTAGCTGAATTTTTACCTTTTAAAGCAGCTCCATTCAGTTTTCATTAGTGCTGTTACCACTTTACATCCCACCAGCAGCTAGACGGTACACAGTTCTCTAAAACCCCTTCAGCATTAATAGATTGTAGACTTTTTGCTGATGGTCATTTGACTGGTGTGAGCGGAACCCTTTTTGGAGGTTGGATGTGCATGTGGCTAATAATTCCTTATACTGAGCTTTAGGCATGTCTTTGTTTCCTTTTCCTTTTTTTTAAAGAGTGAGTACAACTTCCCTCTTCATATTGACTTCTTGAAAAATTTGTCATGTGTCGAATATTCTTGCCTATTCCCTACCCCAGGGCATTTTTTGAGGGCAGGTGTCATTTACAGCCCTGCAGTCCTTGTGACTCTTAAGCAACCACTAGCACTGGGTTTAAAGCTGCTGTTGTGGGAAACAGCCCCAAGGCGGCAGCATTATTACGTTCTCAACTCTTGTTACTAGGGCAACAGAGTCTTCCTGGACGTCGTGTTCCTCGGTTGTAAATTAGAGTTGAATGTGCTGGGACAAGCCCCCAGAAGTTTATGTCTCCCTACTTATGTTTGTTTCCTAAATTTAATTTCTATTTCTTATTGGAGTAAATTTGATTAGAGTGTTGTGATTGTCTGGCTCTACAGAATCTGCTCAATGATTCATCCATATGTCTGTTCATCTTCGGATCCTGTTACCATGTATGTTATTACAGAATGTTGAGTAGACCTCCCTTGGTATTTGGTAGGTGTCTTGTCATTATATATTTTATATGTATTGGTGATTATATAATTCATATAGTTTATATGTTATATGTTTATATACATTTAACATACATAAGTATATGTATGCTACCCCCAGAATCCTAATTTATCCATCGTCCCACCTTTCATTTTGGTTAACCATTAGTTTGTTTCATAAGTCTGTGTGTGTCTTTTTCTGTGGAAATATGTTCATTGGTAGCCATCTTAGGATAACATGTATAAATGATATCATAGGATATTTGTCATTCCCTTTTGATTTAGTTAACGTAATATGATTATTTCTAGGCTCATCTGTAGTCCTGAAAACGGCATTGTTCGTTTTTCTTCCGAGGCTAGTATTCCATTCTGTCCGTATAGCACTTCTTCTTTGTCCATTTATCTGTTGATGGACATTTTGTTTGCTTGCATGTCTTGGCTCTTGTAAATATTGCTGCAGTGCATGTTTGCCTGTCTGTGCCTTTCCAATTCTGGTCTTCTTAGGGTATAGCTCCATTAAGGGATCGGCCGCATCATATAGTAGCTCAGTTTTTACGTTTTAAACGCAGCTCCATTCTGTTCTCATGATTAGCTCTTACCACTTTACATACAGCCAACTGCATAGTGGGTATGCATTTCTGCACCAAACCATCAGCATTCATTGTTTGTAGAGTCTTTACGGATGGCATTTTGAATATTGGGTGGCGAAATCTTTTTGTAGTTTGGATTTGCATCCAACCAATAGTTCCTGATATTGAGCATTTATCCATGTTCTTTTTTTCAAATAACAGAGTGGGTAACACTTACCTCTTCAAACTGTTTTCTTGAAAAATTTTCCGTGTTGTGAACTTTTTTGGCCATTACCTACCCCAGGACATTTTTTGAGGACACGTGTCATTTACAGCCCTACAATTACTGTGAATCTCAAGTGACCGCTAGCCCTGTGTTCAAAGCTGCTGTTGTGGGAAACGGCCACAAGGCGGCAGCATTTCTCCACTCCCAAATCTGGTCACTAGGGCAGCAGAGCCTTCCTGAAAGTTGTGTTCCTAGGTTGTAAATTAGAAAGCAATGTGCCAGGGAAAACCCCAATAACTTTTTGTCTCATTAATTGTTGTTTGTGGTTTTAATTTTTTAAATTGGGGTAATGAGTAGAATAGTGTTTGTTCTGGGTGTACACAATCAGGTTCAATTGAACATTATATATATATATCTATTCACGTACAGATCCTCTTCCCATTTAAATTACTATTATTTTCTTTTATAAATTTATTTTATTTATTTATTTATGTTTGGCTGAGTTGGATCTTCGTTGCTGCATGTGGGCTTTCTCTACTTGCGGTGAGCGGGGGCTACTCTCCGTTGCGGTGCACGGGCTTCTCAATGCAGTGGTTTCTCTTGTTGTGGAGCACGGGCTCTTGGCCTGCGGGCTTCAGTAGTTGTGGTGCATGGGCTCAGTAGTTATGGCTCATGGGCTCCAGAGCATAGGCTCGTTAGTTGTGGTGCACGGGCTTAGGTGCTCTGCAGCATGTGGGATCTTCCCGAACCAGGGATCGAACCTGTGTCCCCTGCATTGGCAGGTGGTTTCTTAACCACGGTGCCACCTGGTAAACCCCCGTGTGAATTATTACAGAGCGTTCAGTAGACCTCCCTTGGTATATGGTCGGTCTTTTTGATACATGTGTTTACTATGTATTTGCATACGTATGGTAACCCTAATCTTAATGTAACCATTCCTCCCACCTTTCCCTTTAGATAACCATAGTTTGTTTTCTAAGTCTGTGAGAGTCTTTCTCTGTGGAAGTATGTTCGTATGTGTCAGTGGTTAGGTAACACCTAGGAGTGATATCACAGGTTATTTGTCGTCTGCTTTCCGACTTACCTCATGTTCTGTGATTATCTCTAGGCTCATCTATGGTGCTGCAAAGAGCAGTGTTGCATACTTTTCCATAGCGAATACTCCATTGTGTACATGGACCACTTCTTCTTTTTACATTCATCTGTTGATGGACATTTTGTTTACTTCCAAGTCTTGGCTATGCTAAATATTGGTGCAGTGCAGGATTGCCAGCCTGTGTCTTTTGGATTCTGGTCTTCTGAGGGGTTAGGCCCAGCAGTGGGCCTACTAGATCATATGGTAGTTCCATTTTTACCTTTCAACGCACCTCCATTCTATTCTCACTACTGGCTGTTTCCAGTTTACATCCGACCAGCAACCAGAGGGTACACAGATCTCTCAAAGCCCTTCAGCATTTATTGTTTGTAGACTTTTTACTGATGGCATTTTGAGTGTTGGGTGGTGATACCTTTTTGTAGTTTGGATTTGCATGCGTCTAATAATTCCCGATATTGAGCTTTTATCTACGTCCGTTTTCTTTTCTTTTTTCTTGAAGTAAAACAGAGAGACTTACCTCTTCAAATTGTTTCCTTGAAAATTTGCCATGTTCTGGAATCCTGTGGCCATTACCTGCACCAGGACATTTTTTGAGGGCAGGTGTCATTTACAGCCCTGTAGTAATTGTGAATATTACATGACCATTAGCTCTGGGTTTAAAGCTGCTGTTGCAGGAAACGGCCACAAGGAGGCAGCACTTCTATATTCCGAACTCTGGTTACTAGGGCAACAGAGCCTTCCTGGAAGTCCTGTTTGTAGGTTGTACAGTAGAGTGGAATGTGCCAGGACAAACCCCCAAAAACTATGTCTACTGATTTGTTGTTGGTATTCTTAGTTTAATTTTCATTTTTCTCAGAGCAAATTTGATTGCAATGTTGTGTTTGTCCTAGGTGTACAGAATCTCTTTCATTGATACATATATCTTTTCATGTTTGGATCCCGTTCCATATAGGTTATTACAGAATGTCGTGTAGACCTCTCTTGGTATTCGGTATGTCTTTGATGAATATATATTTTATAAGTATTAGCATATGTCTGTTAAACCCAATATCCTCCGTTATACATTCCTCACACCTTTCCATTTGGTGAACCACAGGCTTGTTTTCTGAACACGTGAGTGTCCTTCTCTGTGGAAATAGGTTCATTCCTATCAATTTTTAGATAACACCTATACGTGATATCATAGGATCTGTGTCTCTCGCTTTCTGACTGACTTCAAGTTGTGTGATTATCTGTAGCCTCATCTATGGTGCTGCAAACGGCATTGTTTCATTCTTTTCTGTGTCTAATATTGCATTGTGTACATGGACCACTTTTTCGTCCATTCATATGATGATGGACATTTTTGTTGCTTCCATGTCTTGGTTATTGTAAACACTGCTGCAATACACGATTTTCCATCCTGTGTCTTTTTGATTCTGGCTTTCACAGGTGACAGGCCCAATAGTGGGCCTTCCGGATCATATGGTGACTCAATTTTTACTTTGAAATGCACTGCCATTCTGTTCCTATTATTGGCTGTTACCAGTTTACATCCCACTTAGACCGAGAGGTTACGCTCTTCTCCACAGCTTCTTCGACATCTATTGTTTGTTGACTTTTTGCTGATGGTCATTCTGACTGGTGTGAGGTGACACCTTTGTGTAGATTGGATTTGCATGCGTCTAATAATTCCTGATGTTTTGCGTTTATCAATGTCCTTTTCATTTTTTTTTAAGATTGAGCTAAACTTACAACTTCAAATTGCCTTCTTGAAAAATTTGGCGCGTTTGGATTTTTTTGGCCATTCCCTACCCCAGGACATTTTTTGAGGGCATGAGTCATTTACAGCCCTGCAGTCCTTGTGAATCTTAGTGACCATTAGCAGTGGATTTAAAGGTGCTGTTTGAGGAAACGGCCTTAGTGTGGCAGCATTTCTACGTTGCCAACTCTGCTTGCTATGGAAAGAGAACCTTGCTGCAAGGTGTGCTTTGAGGTTGCAGATTAGAGTGGAATGTGCCAGGACAAACCCCCATAAGTTTTAGCCTCCTTAATTCTTGTTTGTGTCTTTAAGTTGTAGTTTTTCCCAGAGCCAATTGGATTTAAAAATGTCTTTTGTTCTAGGTGTAAAGAATCTTGTTCATTTACGCATATACATATATCTATTGACCTTTGTGTCCTTTTCCATGTAGGTTATTACAGAGTGTTGAGTAGACCACTCATGGTATTCCATAGGTGTTTGGGGATGATATATTTTATATGTATTAGTATATGTTTGTTAACCCCAATATCCTAATTTATCCATTCCTCACACCTTTTCTTTGGCTTAACCATAAGTTTGTCTTCTCAATCTGAGATTGTCTTTCTCTGTGGAAATATGTTCCTTTTTATGAATTTTCAGATAACGTAAGTGATATCATAGGACATTTGTCTTTCGCATTCTGACTTACTTCACGTTGTGTGATTAAGTGGTGCTGTATATGCCATTCTTTTATTGTTTTCCTGGCTAATATTCCATTCTGTACATATACCACTTCTTCTTTGTCCATTCATCTGTTTATAGACCTTTTTTTGCTTCCATGTCTTGGCTATTTAAATATTGCTGCAGTGCACATTTGCCTGCCTCTGTCTTTCCGATTCTGGTGGTTTTAGGTTATAGACCCAGAAGGTGCCCTGCCGCATCATATGGTAGCTGAATTTTTACCTTTTAAAGCAGCTCCATTCAGTTTTCATTAGTGCTGTTACCACTTTACATCCCACCAGCAGCTAGACGGTACACAGTTCTCTAAAACCCCTTCAGCATTAATAGATTGTAGACTTTTTGCTGATGGTCATTTGACTGGTGTGAGCGGAACCCTTTTTGGAGGTTGGATGTGCATGTGGCTAATAATTCCTTATACTGAGCTTTAGGCATGTCTTTGTTTCCTTTTCCTTTTTTTTAAAGAGTGAGTACAACTTCCCTCTTCATATTGACTTCTTGAAAAATTTGTCATGTGTCGAATATTCTTGCCTATTCCCTACCCCAGGGCATTTTTTGAGGGCAGGTGTCATTTACAGCCCTGCAGTCCTTGTGACTCTTAAGCAACCACTAGCACTGGGTTTAAAGCTGCTGTTGTGGGAAACAGCCCCAAGGCGGCAGCATTATTACGTTCTCAACTCTTGTTACTAGGGCAACAGAGTCTTCCTGGACGTCGTGTTCCTCGGTTGTAAATTAGAGTTGAATGTGCTGGGACAAGCCCCCAGAAGTTTATGTCTCCCTACTTATGTTTCTTTTTGAAATTTAATTTCTATTTCTTATTGGAGTAAATTTGATTATAGTGTTGTGATTGTCTGGCTCTACAGAATCTGCTCAATGATTCATCGATATGTGTGTTCATCTTCGGATCCTGTTACCATGTATGTTATTACAGAATGTTGAGTAGACCTCCCTTGGTATTTGGTAGGTGTTTTGTCATTATATATTTTATATGTATTGGTGATTATATAATTCATATAGTTTATATGTTATATGTTTATATACATTTAACATACATAAGTATATGTATGCTACCCCCAGAATCCTAATTTCTCCATCCTCCCACCTTTCATTTTGGTTAACCATTAGTTTGTTTTATAAGTCTGTGTGTGTCTTTTTCTGTGGAAATATGTTCATTGGTAGCAATCTTAGGATAACATGTATAAATGATATCATAGGATATTTGTCATTCCCTTTTGATTTACTTAACGTAATATGATTATTTCTAGGCTCATCTGTAGTCCTGAAAACGGCATTGTTCGTTTTTCTTCCGAGGCTACTATTCCATTCTGTCCGTATACCACTTCTTCTTTGTCCATTTATCTGTTGATGGACATTTTGTTTGCTTGCATGTCTTGGCTCTTGTAAATATTGCTGCAGTGCATGTTTGCCTGTCTGTGCCTTTCCGATTCTGGTCTTCTTAGGGTATAGGTCCATTAAGGGATCGGCCGCATCATATGGTAGCTCAGTTTTTACGTTTTAAACGCAGCTCCATTCTGTGTTCATGATTAGCTCTTACCACTTTACATACAGCCAACTGCATAGTGGGTATGCATTTCTGCACCAAACCATCAGCATTCATTGTTTGTAGAGTCTTTACGGATGGCATTTTGAATATTGGGTGGCGAAATCTTTTTGTAGTTTGGATTTGCATCCAACCAATATTTCCTGATATTGAGCATTTATCCATGTTCTTTTTTTCAAATAACAGAGTGAGTAACACTTACCTCTTCAAACTGTTTTCTTGAAAAATTTTCCGTGTTGTGAACTTTTTTGGCCATTACCTACCCCAGGACATTTTTTGAGGACACGTGTCATTTACAGCCCTACAATTACTGTGAATCTTAAGTGACCGCTAGCCCTGTGTTCAAAGCTGCTGTTGTGGGAAACGGCCACAAGGCGGCAGCATTTCTCCATTCCCAAATCTGGTCACTAGGGCAGCAGAGCCTTCCTGAAAGTTGTGTTCCTAGGTTGTAAATTAGAAAGCAATGTGCCAGGGAAAACCCCAATAACTTTTTGTCTCATTAATTGTTGTTTGTGGTTTTAATTTTTTAAATTGGGGTAATGAGTAGAATAGTGTTTGTTCTGGGTGTACACAACCAGGTTCAATTGAACATTATATATATATATCTATTCACATACAGATCCTCTTCCCATTTAAATTACTATTATTTTCTTTTATAAATTTATTTTATTTATTTATTTATGTTTGGCTGAGTTGGATCTTCGTTGCTGCATGTGGGCTTTCTCTAGTTGCGGTGAGCGGGGGCTACTCTCCGTTGCGGTGCACGGGCTTCTCAATGCAGTGGTTTCTCTTGTTGTGGAGCACGGGCTCTTGGCCTGCGGGCTTCAGTAGTTGTGGTGCATGGGCTCAGTAGTTATGGCTCATGGGCTCCAGAGCATAGGCTCGTTAGTTGTGGTGCACGGGCTTAGGTGCTCTGCAGCATGTGGGATCTTCCCGAACCAGGGATCGAACCTGTGTCCCCTGCATTGGCAGGTGGTTTCTTAACCACGGTGCCACCTGGTAAACCCCCGTGTGAATTATTACAGAGCGTTCAGTAGACCTCCCTTGGTATATGGTCGGTCTTTTTGATACATGTGTTTACTATGTATTTGCATACGTATGGTAACCCTAATCTTAATGTATCCATTCCTCCCACCTTTCCCTTTAGATAACCATAGTTTGTTTTCTAAGTCTGTGAGAGTCTTTCTCTGTGGAAGTATGTTCGTATGTGTCAGTGGTTAGGTAACACCTAGGAGTGATATCACAGGTTATTTGTCGTCTGCTTTCCGACTTACCTCATGTTCTGTGATTATCTCTAGGCTCATCTATGGTGCTGCAAAGAGCAGTGTTGCATACTTTTCCATAGCGAATACTCCATTGTGTACATGGACCACTTCTTCTTTTTACATTCATCTGTTGATGGACATTTTGGTTACTTCCAAGTCTTGGCTATGCTAAATATTGGTGCAGTGCAGGATTGCCAGCCTGTGTCTTTTGGATTCTGGTCTTCTGAGGGGTTAGGCCCAGCAGTGGGCCTACTAGATCATATGGTAGTTCCATTTTTACCTTTCAACGCACCTCCATTCTATTCTCACTACTGGCTGTTTCCAGTTTACATCCGACCAGCAACCAGAGGGTACACAGATCTCTCAAAGCCCTTCAGCATTTATTGTTTGTAGACTTTTTACTGATGGCATTTTGAGTGTTGGGTGGTGATACCTTTTTGTAGTTTGGATTTGCATGCGTCTAATAATTCCCGATATTGAGCTTTTATCTACGTCCGTTTTCTTTTCTTTTTTCTTGAAGTAAAACAGAGAGACTTACCTCTTCAAATTGTTTCCTTGAAAATTTGCCATGTTCTGGAATCCTGTGGCCATTACCTGCACCAGGACATTTTTTGAGGGCAGGTGTCATTTACAGCCCTGTAGTAATTGTGAATATTACATGACCATTAGCTCTGGGTTTAAAGCTGCTGTTGCAGGAAACGGCCACAAGGAGGCAGCATTTCTATATTCCCAACTCTGGTTACTAGGGCAACAGAGCCTTCCTGGAAGTCCTGTTTGTAGGTTGTACAGTAGAGTGGAATGTGCCAGGACAAACCCCCAAAAACTATGTCTACTGATTTGTTGTTGGTATTCTTAGTTTAATTTTCATTTTTCTCAGAGCAAATTTGATTGCAATGTTGTGTTTGTCCTAGGTGTACAGAATCTCTTTCATTGATACATATATCTTTTCATGTTTGGATCCCGTTCCATATAGGTTATTACAGAATGTCGTGTAGACCTCTCTTGGTATTCGGTATGTCTTTGATGAATATATATTTTATAAGTATTAGCATATGTCTGTTAAACCCAATATCCTCCGTTATACATTCCTCACACCTTTCCATTTGGTGAACCACAGGCTTGTTTTCTGAACACGTGAGTGTCCTTCTCTGTGGAAATAGGTTCATTCCTATCAATTTTTAGATAACACCTATACGTGATATCATAGGATCTGTGTCTCTCGCTTTCTGACTGACTTCAAGTTGTGTGATTATCTGTAGCCTCATCTATGGTGCTGCAAACGGCATTGTTTCATTCTTTTCTGTGTCTAATATTGCATTGTGTACATGGACCACTTTTTCGTCCATTCATATGATGATGGACATTTTTGTTGCTTCCATGTCTTGGTTATTGTAAACACTGCTGCAATACACGATTTTCCATCCTGTGTCTTTTTGATTCTGGCTTTCACAGGTGACAGGCCCAATAGTGGGCCTTCCGGATCATATGGTGACTCAATTTTTACTTTGAAACGCACTGCCATTCTGTTCCTATTATTGGCTGTTACCAGTTTACATCCCACTTAGACCGAGAGGTTACGCTCTTCTCCACAGCTTCTTCGACATCTATTGTTTGTTGACTTTTTGCTGATGGTCATTCTGACTGGTGTGAGGTGACACCTTTGTGTAGATTGGATTTGCATGCGTCTAATAATTCCTGATGTTTTGCGTTTATCAATGTCCTTTTCATTTTTTTTTAAGATTGAGCTAAACTTACAACTTCAAATTGCCTTCTTGAAAAATTTGGCGCGTTTGGATTTTTTTGGCCATTCCCTACCCCAGGACATTTTTTGAGGGCATGAGTCATTTACAGCCCTGCAGTCCTTGTGAATCTTAGTGACCATTAGCAGTGGATTTAAAGGTGCTGTTTGAGGAAACGGCCTTAGTGTGGCAGCATTTCTACGTTGCCAACTCTGCTTGCTATGGAAAGAGAACCTTGCTGCAAGGTGTGCTTTGAGGTTGCAGATTAGAGTGGAATGTGCCAGGACAAACCCCCATAAGTTTTAGCCTCCTTAATTCTTGTTTGTGTCTTTAAGTTGTAGTTTTTCCCAGAGCCAATTGGATTTAAAAATGTCTTTTGTTCTAGGTGTAAAGAATCTTGTTCATTTACGCATATACATATATCTATTGACCTTTGTGTCCTTTTCCATGTAGGTTATTACAGAGTGTTGAGTAGACCACTCATGGTATTCCATAGGTGTTTGGGGATGATATATTTTATATGTATTAGTATATGTTTGTTAACCCCAATATCCTAATTTATCCATTCCTCACACCTTTTCTTTGGCTTAACCATAAGTTTGTCTTCTCAATCTGAGATTGTCTTTCTCTGTGGAAATATGTTCCTTTTTATGAATTTTCAGATAACGTAAGTGATATCATAGGACATTTGTCTTTCGCATTCTGACTTACTTCACGTTGTGTGATTAAGTGGTGCTGTATATGCCATTCTTTTATTGTTTTCCTGGCTAATATTCCATTCTGTACATATACCACTTCTTCTTTGTCCATTCATCTGTTTATAGACCTTTTTTTGCTTCCATGTCTTGGCTATTTAAATATTGCTGCAGTGCACATTTGCCTGCCTCTGTCTTTCCGATTCTGGTGGTTTTAGGTTATAGACCCAGAAGGTGCCCTGCCGCATCATATGGTAGCTGAATTTTTACCTTTTAAAGCAGCTCCATTCAGTTTTCATTAGTGCTGTTACCACTTTACATCCCACCAGCAGCTAGACGGTACACAGTTCTCTAAAACCCCTTCAGCATTAATAGATTGTAGACTTTTTGCTGATGGTCATTTGACTGGTGTGAGCGGAACCCTTTTTGGAGGTTGGATGTGCATGTGGCTAATAATTCCTTATACTGAGCTTTAGGCATGTCTTTGTTTCCTTTTCCTTTTTTTTAAAGAGTGAGTACAACTTCCCTCTTCATATTGACTTCTTGAAAAATTTGTCATGTGTCGAATATTCTTGCCTATTCCCTACCCCAGGGCATTTTTTGAGGGCAGGTGTCATTTACAGCCCTGCAGTCCTTGTGACTCTTAAGCAACCACTAGCA
Organism: Eubalaena glacialis; assembly: GCF_028564815.1. Classification (NCBI taxonomy): domain Eukaryota; kingdom Metazoa; phylum Chordata; class Mammalia; order Artiodactyla; family Balaenidae; genus Eubalaena; species Eubalaena glacialis. The sequence goes on from NW_026871154.1 coordinate 201,058, forward strand.
CTGGGTTTAAAGCTGCTGTTGTGGGAAACAGCCCCAAGGCGGCAGCATTATTACGTTCTCAACTCTTGTTACTAGGGCAACAGAGTCTTCCTGGACGTCGTGTTCCTCGGTTGTAAATTAGAGTTGAATGTGCTGGGACAAGCCCCCAGAAGTTTATGTCTCCCTACTTATGTTTGTTTCCTAAATTTAATTTCTATTTCTTATTGGAGTAAATTTGATTAGAGTGTTGTGATTGTCTGGCTCTACAGAATCTGCTCAATGATTCATCCATATGTCTGTTCATCTTCGGATCCTGTTACCATGTATGTTATTACAGAATGTTGAGTAGACCTCCCTTGGTATTTGGTAGGTGTTTTGTCATTATATATTTTATATGTATTGGTGATTATATAATTCATATAGTTTATATGTTATATGTTTATATACATTTAACATACATAAGTATATGTATGCTACTCCAAGAATCCTAATTTCTCCATCCTCCCACCTTTCATTTTGGTTAACCATTAGTTTGTTTTATAAGTCTGTGTGTGTCTTTTTCTGTGGAAATATGTTCATTGGTAGCCATCTTAGGATAACATGTATAAATGATATCATAGGATATTTGTCATTCCCTTTTGATTTACTTAACGTAATATGATTATTTCTAGGCGCATCTGTAGTCCTGAAAACGGCATTGTTCGTTTTTCTTCCGAGGCTACTATTCCATTCTGTCCGTATACCACTTCTTCTTTGTCCATTTATCTGTTGATGGACATTTTGTTTGCTTTGCATGTCTTGGCTCTTGTAAATATTGCTGCAGTGCATGTTTGCCTGTCTGTGCCTTTCCGATTCTGGTCTTCTTAGGGTATAGGTCCATTAAGGGATCGGCCGCATCATATGGTAGCTCAGTTTTTACGTTTTAAACACAGCTCCATTCTGTTCTCATGATTAGCTCTTACCACTTTACATACAGCCAACTGCATAGTGGGTATGCATTTCTGCACCAACCCATCAGCATTCATTGTTTGTAGAGTCTTTACGGATGGCATTTTGAATATTGGGTGGCGAAATCTTTTTGTAGTTTGGATTTGCATCCAACCAATAGTTCCTGATATTGAGCTTTTATCCATGTTCTTTTTTTCAAACAACAGAGTGAGTAACACTTAACTCTTCAAAATGTTTTCTTGAAAAATTTTCCGTGTTGTGAACTTTTTTGGCCATTACCTACCCCAGGACATTTTTTGAGGACACGTGTCATTTACAGCCCTACAATTACTGTGAATCTCAAGTGACCGGTAGCCCTGTGTTCAAAGCTACTGTTGTGGGAAACGGCCACAAGGCGGCAGCATTTCTCCATTCCCAAATCTGGTTACTAGGGCAGCAGAGCCTTCCTGAAAGTTGTGTTCCTAGATTGTAAATAAGAAAGCAATGTGAGAGGGAAAACCCCAATAACTTTTTGTCTCATTAATTGTTGTTTGTGGTTTTAATTTTTTAAATTGGGGTAATGAGTAGAATAGTGTTTGTTCTGGGTGTACACAATCAGGTTCAATTGAACATCGTATATATATATCTATTCACGTACAGATCCTCTTCCCATTTAAATTACTATTATTTTCTTTTATAAATATTATTTATTTATTTATTTATGTTTGGCTGAGTTGGATCTTCGTTGCTGCATGTGGGCTTTCTCTAGTTGCGGTGAGCGGGGGCTACTCTCCGTTGCGCTGCACGGGCTTCTCAATGCAGTGGCTTCTCTTGTTGTGGAGCACGGGCTCTTGGCCTGCGGGCTTCAGTAGTTGTGGTGCATGGGCTCAGTAGTTATAGCTCATGGGCTCCAGAGCATAGGCTCTTTAGTTGTGGTGCACGGGCTTAGGTGCTCTGCAGCATGTGGGATCTTCCAGAACCAGGGATCGAACCTGTGTCCCCTGCATTGGCAGGTGGTTTCTTAACCACGGTGCCACCTGGTAAACCCCTGTGTGAATTATTACAGAGCGTTCAGTAGACCTCCCTTGGTATATGGTCGGTCTTTTTGATACATGTGTTTAATATGTATTTGTATACGTATGGTAACCCTAATCTTAATGTAACCATTCCTCCCACCTTTCCCTTTAGATAACCATAGTTTGTTTTCTAAGTCTGTGAGAGTCTTTCTCTGTGGAAATATGTTCGTATGTGTCAGTGGTTAGGTAACACCTAGGAGTGATATCACAGGTTATTTGTCGTCTGCTTTCCGACTTACCTCATGTTCTGTGATTATCTCTAGGCTCATCTATGGTGCTGCAAAGAGCAGTGTTGCATACTTTTCCATAGCGAATATTCCATTGTGTACATGGACCACTTCTTCTTTTTACATTCATCTGTTGATGGACATTTTGGTTACTTCCAAGTCTTGGCTATGCTAAAGATTGGTGCAGTGCAGGATTGCCAGCCTGTGTCTTTTGGATTCTGGTCTTCTCAGGGGTTAGGCCCAGCAGTGGGCCTACTAGATCATACGGTAGTTCCATTTTTACCTTTCAACGCACCTCCATTCTATTCTCACTACTGGCTGTTTCCAGTTTACATCCGACCAGCAACCAGAGGGTACACAGATCTCTCAAAGCCCTTCAGCATTTATTGTTTGTAGACTTTTTACTGATGGCATTTTGAGTGTTGGGTGGTGATACCTTTTTGTAGTTTGGATTTGCATGCGTCTAATAATTCCCGATATTGAGCTTTTATCTACGTCCGTTTTCTTTTCTTTTTTCTTGAAGTGAAACAGAGAGACTTGCCTCTTCAAATTGTTTCCTTGAAAATTTGCCATGTTCTGGATTCCTGTGGCCATTACCTGCACCAGGACATTTTTTGAGGGCAGGTGTCATTTACAGCCCTGTAGTAATTGTGAATATTACATGACCATTAGCTCTGGGTTTAAAGCTGCTGTTGCAGGAAACGGCCACAAGGAGGCAGCATTTCTATATTCCCAACTCTGGTTACTAGGGCAACAGAGCCTTCCTGGAAGTCCTGTTTGTAGGTTGTACAGTAGAGTGGAATGTGCCAGGACAAACCCCCAAAAACTATGTCTACTGATTTGTTGTTGGTATTCTTAGTTTAATTTTCATTTTTCTCAGAGCAAATTTGATTGCAATGTTGTGTTTGTCCTAGGTGTACAGAATCTCTTTCATTGATACATATATCTTTTCATGTTTGGATCCCGTTCCATATAGGTTATTACAGAATGTTGTGTAGACCTCTCTTGGTATTCGGTATGTCTTTGATGAATATATATTTTATAAGTATTAGCATATGTCTGTTAAAGCCAATATCCTCCGTTATACATTCCTCACACCTTTCCATTTGGTGAACCATAAGCTTGTTTTCTGAACACGTGAGTGTCCTTCTCTGTGGAAATAGGTTCATTCCTATCAATTTTTAGATAACACCTATACGTGATATCATAGGATCTGTGTCTCTCGCTTTCTGACTGACTTCAAGTTGTGTGATTATCTGTAGCCTCATCTATGGTGCTGCAAACGGCATTGTTTCATTCTTTTCTGTGTCTAATATTGCATTGTGTACATGGACCACTTTTTCGTCCATTCATATGATGATGGACATTTTTGTTGCTTCCATGTCTTGGCTATTGTAAATACTGCTGCAATACACGATTTTCCATCCTGTGTCTTTTTGATTCTGGCTTTCACAGGTGACAGGCCCAATAGTGGGCCTTCCGGATCATATGGTGACTCAATTTTTACCTTGAAAAGCACTGCCATTTTCTGTTCGTATTATTGGCTGTTACCAGTTTACATCCCACTTAGACCGAGAGGTTACGCTCTTCTCCACAGCTTCTTCGACATCTATTGTTTGTTGACTTTTTGCTGATGGTCATTCTGACTGGTGTGAGGTGATACCTTTGTGTAGATTGGACTTGCATGCGTCTAATAATTCCTGATGTTTTGCGTTTATCAATGTCCTTTTCATTTTTTTTTAAGATTGAGCTAAACTTACAACTTCAAATTGCCTTCTTGAAAAATTTGGCGCGTTTGGATTTTTTTGGCCATTCCCTACCCCAGGACATTTTTTGAGGGCATGAGTCATTTACAGCCCTGCAGTCCTTGTGAATCTTAGTGACCATTAGCAGTGGATTTAAAGGTGCTGTTTGAGGAAACGGCCTTAGGGTGGCAGCATTTCTACGTTGCCAACTCTGCTTGCTATGGAAAGAGAACCTTGCTGCAAGGTGTGCTTTGAGGTTGCAGATTAGAGTGGAATGTGCCAGGACAAACCCCCATAAGTTTTAGCCTCCTTAATTCTTGTTTGTGTCTTTAAGTTGTAGTTTTTCCCAGAGTCAATTGGATTTAAAAATGTCTTTTGTTCTAGGTGTAAAGAATCGTGTTCATTTACGCATATACATATATCTATTGACCTTTGTGTCCTTTTCCATGTAGGTTATTACAGAGTGTTGAGTAGACCACTCATGGTATTCCATAGGTGTTTGGGGATGATATATTTTATATGTATTAGTATATGTTTGTTAACCCCAATATCCTAATTTATCCATTCCTCACACCTTTTCTTTGGCTTAACCATAAGTTTGTCTTCTCAATCTGAGATTGTCTTTCTCTATGGAAATATGTTCCTTTTTATGAATTTTCAGATAACGTAAGTGATATCATAGGACATTTGTCTTTCGCATTCTGACTTACTTCACGTTGTGTGATTAAGTGGTGCTGTATATGCCATTCTTTTATTGTTTTCCCGGCTAATATTCCATTCTGTACATATACCACTTCTTCTTTGTCCATTCATCTGTTTATGGACCTTTTTTTGCTTCCATGTCTTGGCTATTTAAATATTGCTGCAGTGCACATTTGCCTGCCTCTGTCTTTCCGATTCTGGTGGTGTTAGGTTATAGACCCAGAAGGTGCCCTGCCGCATCATATGGTAGCTGAATTTTTACCTTTTAAAGCAGCTCCATTCAGTTTTCATTAGTGCTGTTACCACTTTACATCCCACCAGCAGCTAGAAGGTACACAGTTCTCTAAAACCCTTTCAGCATTAATAGTTTGTAGACCTTTTGCTGATTGTCATTTGACTGGTGTGAGCTGAAACCTTCTTGGAGGTTGGATTTGCATGTGGTTAATAATTCCTTATTCTGTGCTTTAGGCATGTCCGTTTTTTTCTTTTCTTTTTTTTTTAAAGAGTGAGTAAAACATCCCTCTTCATATTGACTTCTTGATAAATTTGTCATGTGTTGAATTTTCTTTCCTATGCTCTACCCCTGGGTATTTTTGAGGGCAGGTGTCATTTACAGCCCTGTAGTCCTTGTGACTTTTAAGCAACCATTAGCACTGGGTTTAAAGCTGCTTTTGTGGGAAACAGCCACAAGGCATCTGCATTATTACGTTCTCAGCTCTTGTTACTAGGGCAACAGAGTCTTCCTGGACATCGTGTTCCTCGGTTGTAAATTAGAGTTGAATGTGCTGGGACAAGCCCCCAGAAGTTTATGTCTCGCTACTTATGTTTGTTTTTTAAATTTAATTTCTATTTCTTATTGGAGCAAATTTGATTAGAGTGTTGTGATTGTCTGGCTCTACAGAATCTGCTCAATGATTCATACATATGTCTGTTCATCTTTGGATCCTGTTACCATGTATGTTATTACAGAATGTTGAGTAGACCTCCCTTGGTATTTGGTTGGTGTTTTTTCATTATATTTTATATGTATTGGTGATTATATAATTCATATAGTTTATATGTTATATGTTTATATACATTTAACATACATAAGTATATGTATTCTACCCCTAGAATGCGAATTTATCCATCCTCCCACCTTTCATTTTGGTTAACCATTAGTTTGTTTTATAAGTCTGTGTGTGTCTTTTTCTGTGGAAATATGTTCATTGGTAGCCATCTTAGGATAACATGTATAAATGATATCATAGGATATTTGTCATTCCCTTTTGATTTACTTAACGTAATATGATTATTTCTGGGCTCATCTGTAGTCCTGAAAACGGCATTGTTCGTTTTTCTTCCGAGGCTACTATTCCATTCTGTCCGTATACGACTTCTTCTTTGTCAATTCATCTGCTGATGGACCTTTTTTTTTGCTTCCGTGTCTTGGCTATTTCAATATTTCTGCAGTGCTCATTTGCATGCCTTTGTCTTTCCAATTCTGGTGGTCTTAGGTTACAGGCCCAAAAGGTGCCCTGCTGCATCATATGGTAGCTCAAGTTTTTCCTTTAAAGCAGCTCCATCTAGTTTTCGTTAGTGCTGTTACCAATTTACATCCCACCAGCAGCTAGAACGTACAAAGTTCTCTAAAACCCCTTCAGCATTTATAGTTTGTAGACTTTTTGCTGATGGTCATTTGACTGGTGTGAGCTGAAACCTTTTTGGAGGTTGGATTTGCATGTGGCTAATAATTCCTTATACCGAGCTTTAGGCATGTCCTTTTTTTTCTTTTCCTTTTTTTTTGAAAGTGACTACACCTACCCTCTTCATATTGACTTCTTGAAATATTTGTCATGTGTTGAGTTTTCCTGTCTATTCCCTACCCCAGGGCATTTTTTGAGGGCAGGTGTCATTTACAGCCCTGCAGTCCTTGTGACTATTGGGCAACCATTAGCACTGAGTCTAAAGCTGCTGTTGTGGGAAACAGCCACAAGGCGGCAGCATTATTACGTTCTCAACTCTTGTTACTAGGGTAACAGAGTCTTCCTGGAGGTAGTGTTCCGAGGTTGTAAATTAGAGTGGAATGTGCTCAAACAAAACCCCAGAAGTTTATGTCTCCTTACTTATGTTTGTTTTTTAAATTTAATTTCTATTTCTTATAGGAGTAAATTTGAATAGAGTGCTGTGATTGTCTGGCTGTACAGAATCTGCTCAATGATTCATACATATGTCTGTTCATCTTCGGATCCTGTTACCATGTATGTTATTGCAGAATGTTGTGTAGACCTCCCTTGGTATTTGGTAGGTGTTTTGTCATTATATATTTTATATGTATTGGTGATTATATAATTCATTTAGTTTATATGTTATATGTTTATATACATTTAGCACACATTACTATATGTATGTTAGCCCCATAGTCCTAAATTATCCATCCTCCCACCTTTCATTTTGGTTAACCATTAGCTTGTTGTATAAGTCAGTGTGTGTCTTTTTCTGTGGTAATATGTTCATTGGTAGCAATCTTAGGATAATTTGTACAAATGATATCATAGGATATTTGTCATTCCCTTTTTTTTTTTTTTTAATTTATTTATTTTTGGCTGTGTTGGGTCTTTGTTGCTGCGCGCGGGTTTTCTCTAGTTGCAGCGTGCGGGGTCTACTCTTTGTTGCAGTGTGCAGGCTTCTCATTGTGGTGGCTTCTCTTGTTGCAGAGCACGGGCTCTAGGAACATGGGCTTCAGTAGTTGTGGCTCTTGGGCTCCAGAGCGCAGGCTCAGTGCATTTGGCGCACGGGCTTAGCTGCTCCGCGGCATGTGGGATCTTCCCAGACCAGGGCTTGAACCCGTGTCCACTGCATTGGCAGGTGGACTCCCAACCACTGCGCCACCAGGGAGGCCCTGTCATTCCCTTTTGACATACTTAATCTAATATGATTATTTCTAGGCTCCTCTGTATTCCTGAAAACAGCATTGTTAATTTCTTCCCGAGGCTACTGTTCCATTCTGTGCGTATATCACTTCTTCTTTGTCCATTCATCTGTTTATGGACCTTTTTTTTGCTTCCATGTCTTGGCTATTTCAATATTGCTGCAGTGCACATTTGCCTGCCTCTGTCTTTCCGATTCTGGTGGTCTTAAGTTATAGGCCCAAAAGGTGCCCTGCCGCATCTTATGGTAGCTCAATTTTTGCCTTTAAAGCAGCTCCATCCAGTTTTCATTAGTGCTGTTACCACTTTACATCTCACCAGCAGCTAGAAAGTACACAGTTCTCTAAAACCCATTCAGCATTTATAGTTTGTAGACTTTTTGCTGATGGTCATTTGACTGGTGTGAGCTGAAACCTTCTTGGAGGTTGGATTTGCATGTGGCTAATAATTCCTTATACCGAGCTTTAGGCATGTCTTTTTTTTCTTTTCCTTTTTTTTAAAGTGTGACTACAACTTCCCTCTTCATATTGACTTCTTGAAATATTTGTCATGTGTTGAGTTTTCCTGTCTATTCACTACTCCAGGGCATTTTTTGAGGGCTGGTGTCATTTACAGCCCTGCAGTCCTTGGAACTATTAAGCAACCATGAGCACTGAGTCTAAAGCTGCTGTTGTGGGAAACAGCCACAAGGCGGCAGCATTATTACGTTCTCAACTCTTGTTACTAGGGCAACAGAGTCTTCCTGGTGGTAGTGTTCCGAAGTTGTAAATTAGAGTGGAATGTGCTGGCACAAGCCCCCAGAAGTTTATGTCTCCTTACTTATGTTTGTTATTTAAATTTTATTTCTATTTCTTATCAGAGTAAATTTGATTAGAGTGTTGTGATTGTCTGTCTGTACAGAAACTGCTTAATGATTCTTACATATGTCTGTTCACCTTTGGATCCTGTACCATGTATGTTATTGTAGAATGTTGTGTAATCCTCCCTTGATATTTGGTAGGTGTTCTGTCATTATATATTTTATATTTATTGGTGATTATATAATTCATATAGTTTATATGTTATATGTTTATATACATTTAACATACATTTATATATGTATGTTAGCCCCATACACCTAAATTATCCATACTCCCACCTTTCATTTTGGCTAACCATTAGTTTGTTTTATAACTCTATGAGTGTCTTTTTCTGTGGAAATATGTTCATTGTTAACAATCTTAGGATCACATGTATAAATGATATCATAGGATATTTGTCATTCCCTTTTGACTTACTTAACCTAATATGATTATTTCTAGGCTCAGCTGTCGTCCTGAAAACGGCATTGTTCATTTTTTTCCCGAGGCTGCTATTCCATTCTGTTCGTATACCACTTCTTCTTTGTCCATTCATCTGTTTATGGACCTTTTTCTCGCTTCCTTGTCTTGGCTATTTCAATATTTCTGCAGTGCACATTTGCGTGCCTTTCTCTTTCCAATTCTGGTGGTCTTAGGTTACAGGCCCAAACGGTGCCCTGCTGCATCATATGGTAGCTCAATTTTTACTTTAAAGCAGCTCCATCCACTTCTCCTTAGTGCTGTTACCACTTTACATCCCACCAGCAGGTAGAAGGTACACAGTTCTCTAAAACTCCTTCAGCATTTATAGTTTGTAGAGTTTTTGCTGATGGTCATTTGACTGGTGTGAGCTGAAACCTTCTTGGAGGTTGGATTTGCATGTGGCTAATAATTCCTTATACCGAGCTTTAGGCATGTCCTTTTTTTTCTTTTCCTATTTTTTTAAAGAGTGACTACAACTTCCCTCTTCATATTGACGTCTTAAAAAATTTGTCATGGTTTGAATTTTCTTGTCTATTCCCTACCGCAGGGCATTTTTTGAGGTCAGGTGTCATTTACAGCCCTGCAGTCCTTGTGACTATTAAGCAACCACTAGCACTGTGTTTAAAGCTGCTGTTGTGGGAAACAGCCTCAAGGCGGCAGCATTATTACGTTCTCAACTCTTGTTACTAGGGCAACAGAGTCTTCCTGGTGGTAGTGTTCCGAAGTTGTAAATTAGAGTGGAATGTGCTGGGACAAGCCCCCAGAAGTTTATGTCTCCTTACTTATGTTTGTTTTTAAAATTTAATTTCTATTTCTTATCAGAGTAAATTTGATTAGAGTGTTGTGATTGTCTGGCTGTACAGAATCTGCTCAATGATTCATACATATGTCTGTTAATCTTCGGATCCTGTTACCATGTATGGTATTGCAGAATGTTGAGTAGACCTCCCTTGGTATTTGGTAAGTGTTTTGTCATTATATATTTTATATATATTGGGATTATGTAATTCATATAGTTTATATGTTATATGTTTATATACATTTAACATACATTAGTATATGTATGTTTGCCCCATAGTCCTAATTTATCCATCCTTCCACCTTTCATTTTGGCCAACCTTTAGTTTGTTTTATAAGTCTGTGAGTGTCTTTTTCTGTGGAAATATGTTCATTCGTAGCAATCTTAGGATAGCATGTATAAATGATATCATAGGATATTTGTCATTCCCTTTTGACTTACTTAAACTAATATGATTATTTCTAGGCTCAACTGTAATACTGAAAACGGCATTATTCATTTTTTTCAAGAGGCTACTATTCCATTTGTTACGTATACAATTTCTTTTTTGTCCATCCATCTGTTTATACACCTTTGTTTTGCTTCCATGCCTCGGCTATTGCAATATTGCTCCAGTGCACATTTGCCTGTCTCTGTCTTTCCGATTCTGGTGCTCTTAGGTTATAGGCCCAAAAGGTGCCCTGCCGCATCATATGGTAGCTCAATTTTTACCTTTAAAGCAGCTCCATCCAGTTTTCGTTAGTGCTGTTACCAATTTACATCCCAGCAGCAGCTAGAAAGTACACAGTTCTCTAAAACCCCTTCAGCATTTATAGTTTGTTGACTTTTTGCTGGTGGTCCTTTGACTGGTGTGAGCTGAAAACTTTTTGGAGGTTGGATTTGCATGTGGCTAATAATTCCTTACACCGAGCTTTAGGCATGTCCTATTTTTTCTTTTCCTTTTTTTTTAAAAAGTGACTACACCTACCCTCTTCATATTGACTTCTTGAAATATTTGTCATGTGTTGAGTTTTCCTGTCTATTCCCTACCCCAGGGCATTTTTTGAGGGCAGGTGTCATTTACAGCCCTGCAGTCCTTGTGACTATTAAGCAACCATTAGCACTGGGTTTAAAGCTGCTGTTGTGGGAAACAGCCACAAGGCGGCAGCATTATTACGTTCTCAACTCTTGTTACTAGGGTAACAGAGTCTTCCTGGAGGTAGTGTTCTGAGGTTGTAAATTAGAGTGGAATGTGCTCAAACAAAACCCCAGAAGTTTATGTCTCCTTACTTATGTTTGTTTTTTAAATTTAATTTCTATTTCTTATAGGAGTAAATTTGAATAGAGTGCTGTGATTGTCTGGCTGTACAGAATCTGCTCAATGATTCATACATATGTCTGTTCATCTTCGGATCCTGTTACCATGTATGTTATTGCAGAATGTTGTGTAGACCTCCCTTGGTATTTGGTAGGTGTTTTGTCATTATATGTTTTATATGTATTGGTGATTATATAATTCATATACTTTATATGTTATATGTTTATATACATTTAGCACACATTACTATATGTATGTTAGCCCCATAGTCCTAAATTATCCATCCTCCCACCTTTCATTTTGGTTAACCATTAGCTTGTTGTATAAGTCAGTGTGTGTCTTTTTCTGTGGTAATATGTTCATTGGTAGCAATCTTAGGATAATTTGTATAAATGATATCATAGGATATTTGTCATTCCCTTTTGACATACTTAATCTAATATGATTATTTCTAGGCTCCTCTGTATTCCTGAAAACAGCATTGTTAATTTCTTCCCGAGGCTACTATTCCATTCTGTGCGTATATCACTTCTTCTTTGTCCATTCATCTGTTTATGGACCTTTTTTTTGCTTCCATGTCTTGGCTATTTCAATATTGCTGCAGTGCACATTTGCCTGCCTCTGTCTTTCCGATTCTGGTGGTCTTAAGTTATAGGCCCTAAAGGTGCCCTGCCGCATCATATGGTAGCTCAATTTTTGCCTTTAAAGCAGCTCCATCCAGTTTTCGTTAGTGCTGTTACCACTTTACATCCCACCAGCAGCTAGAAAGTACACAGTTCTCTAAAACCCATTCAGCATTTATAGTTTGTAGACTTTTTGCTGATGGTGATTTGACTGGTGTGAGCTGAAAACTTCTTGGAGGTTGGATTTGCATGTGGCTAATAATTCCTTATACAGAGCTTTAGGCATGTCCTTTTTTTTCTTTTCCATTTTTTTAAAGTGTGACTACAACTTCCCTCTTCATATTGACTTCTTGAAAAATTTGTCATGTGTTGAATTTTCTTGTCTATTCCTTACCCCAGGGCATTTTTTGAAGGCAGGTGTCATTTACAGCCCTGCAGTCCTCGTGACTATTAAGCAACCATTAACACTGGGTCTAAAACTGCTGTTGTGGGAAACAGCCACAAGGCGGCAGCATTATTACGTTCTCAACTCTTGTTACTAGGGCAACAGAGTCTTCCTTGAGATATTATTCCATGGTTGTAAATCAGAGTTGAATGTGCTGGGACAAGCCCCCAGAAGTTTATGTCTCCCTACTTATGTTTGTTTTTTAAATTTAATTTCTATTTCTTATCGGAATAAATTTGATTACAGTGTTGTGATTGTCTGGCTGTACAGAATCTGCTCAATGATTCATACATATGTCTGTTCATCTTCAGATCGTCTTACCATGTATGTTATTGCAGAATGTTGAGTAGACCTCCCTTGGCACTTGGTAGGTGTTTTGTCATTATGTATTTTATATGTATTGGTGATTATATAATTCATATAGTTTATATGTTATATGTTTATATACATTTAACATACATTAGTATATGTATCTTTGCCCCATAGTCTTAATTTATCCATCCTCCCACCTTTCATTTTGGCTATCCTTTAGTTTATTTTATAAGTCAGTGAGTGTCTTTTTCTGTGGAAATATGTTCATTGGTAGCAATCTTAGGATAACATGTATAAATGATATAATAGGATATTTGTCATTCCCTTTTGAATTACTTAACTTAATATGATTATTTCTAGGCTCATCTGTAGTCCTGAAAATGGCATTGTTCATTTTTTTCCCAAGGCTACTATTCCATTCGGTACGTATACACTTCTTCTTTGTCCATTCATCTCTTTATGGACCTTTGTTTTGCTTCCATGTCTTGGCTATTTCAGTATTGCTGCAGTGCAGATTTGCCTGTCTCTGTCTTTCCGATTCTGGTGGTCTTAGGTTATAGGCCCAAAAGGTGCCCTGCCGCATCATATGGTAGCTCAATTTTTGCCTTTAAATCAGCTCCATCCAGTTTTCGTTAGTGCTGTTACCACTTTACATTCCTCCGGCAGCTAGAAGGTACACAGTTCTCTAAAACCCCTTCAGCATTTATAGTTTGTAGACTTTTTGCTGATGGTCATTTGACTGGTGTGAGCTGAAACCTTTTTCGAGGTTGGATTTGCATGTGGCTAATAATTCCTTATACCGAGCTGTGTTTAAATCTGCTGTTGTTGGAAACAGCCACAAGGCAGCAGCATTATTACGTTCTCAACTCTTGTTATTAGGGCAACAGAGTCTTCCTGGAGGTAGTGTTCCCAGGTAGTAAATTAGAGTAGAATGTGCTGGGACAAGCCTCCAGAAGTTTATGTCTCCTTACATATGTTTGTTTTTTAAATTTAATTTCTATTTCTTATCGGAGTAGATTTGATTAGAGTGTTGTGATTGTCTGGCTGTACAGAATCTGCTCAATAATTCATACATATGTCTGTTCATCTTCGGATTTTGTTACCATGTATGTTTTTGCAGAATATTGAGTAGACCTCCCTTGGTATTTGGTAGGTGTTTTGTCATTATATATTTTATATGTATTGGTGATTATACAATTCATATAGTTTATATGTTATATGTTTATATACATTTAACATACATTAGTATATGTATTTTAGCCCCATAGTCCTAATTTATCCATCCTCCCACCTTTCATTTTGGCTAACCATTAGATTGTTTTATAAGTCTGTGAGTGTCTTTTTCTGAGGAAATATGTTTATTGGTAGCAATCTTGGGATAACAGGTATAAATGATATCATAGGATATTTGTCATTCCCTTTTGCCTTACTTAACCTAATATGATTATTTCTAGGCTCAACTGTAGTCCTGAAAACGGCATTGTTCGTTTTTTTCCCGAGGCTACTCTTCCATTCTTTACGTATACCACTTCGTCTTTGTCCATTCATCTGCTTATGGACCTTTGTTTTGCTTCCATGTCTTGGTTATTTCAATATTGCTGCAGTTTACATTTGACTGCCTCTGTCTTTCCGATTCTGGTGGTCTTAGGTTATAGGCCCAAAAGGTGCCCTTCCGCATCATATGGTAGGTCAATTGTTATCTTTAAAGAAGCTCCATCCAGTTTTCATTAGTCCTGTTACCACTTTATACCCCACCAGCAGCTGGAAGGTCCATAGATCTCTAAAACCCATTCATCATTTATAGTTTGTAGACTTTTTGCTGATGGTCATTTGAATGGTGTGAGCTGAAACCATTTTGGAGGTTGGATTTGCATGTGGCTAATAATTCCTCATACCGAGCTTTAGGCATGTCCTTTTTTTTCTTTTCCTTTTTTTTTTAAGTGTGACTATAACTCCTCTCTTCATATTGACTTCTTGAAAAATTTGTCATGGTTTGAATTTTCTTGTCTATTCCCTACCCCAGGGCTTTTTTTGAGGGCAGGTGTTATTTACAGCCCTGCCGTCCTTGGAACAATTAAGCAACCATTTGCACTGGGTCTAAATCTGCTGTGGTGGGAAACAGCCACAAGGCGGAAGCATTATTACGTTCTCAACTCTTGTTACTAGGGCAACAGAGTCTTCCTGGTGGTAGTGTTCCGAGGTTGTAAATTAGAGTGGAATGTGCTGGCACAAGCCCCCAGAAGTTTATGTCTCCTTACTTATGTTTGTTATTTAAATTTAATTTCTATTTCTTATCAGAGTAAATTTGATTAGAGTGTTGTGATTGTCTGTCTGTACTGAAACTGCTTAATGATTCTTACATATGTCTGTTCACTTTTGGAGCCTGTACCATGTATGTTGTTGTAGAATGTTGTGTAATCCTCCCTTGATATTTGGTAGGTGTTCTGTCATTATATATTTTATATGTATTGGTGATTATATAATTCATATAGTTTATATGTTATATGTTTATATACATTTAACATACATTAGTATATGTATGTTTGCCCCATAGTCCTAATTTATCCATCCTCCCACCTTTCATTTTGGCCAACCTTTAGTTTATTTTATAAGTCTGTGAGTGTCTTTTTCTGTGGAAATATGTTCATTGGTAGCAATCTTAGGATAGCATGTATAAATGATATCATAGGATATTTGTCATTCCCTTTTGACTTACTTAAACTAATATGATTATTTCTAGGCTCAACTGTAATACTGAAAACGGCATGGTTCATTTTTTTCAAGAGGCTACTATTCCATTCGTTACGTATACCATTTCTTCTTTGTCCATCCATCTGTTTATAGACCTTTGTTTTGCTTCCATGTCTCGGCTATTTCAATATTGCTCCAGTGCACATTTGCCTGTCTCTGTCTTTCCGATTCTGGTGCTCTTAGGTTATAGGCCCAAAAGGTGCCCTGCCGCATCCTATGGTAGCTCAATTTTTACCTTTAAAGCAGCTCCATCCAGTTTTCGTTAGTGCTGTTACCAATTTACATCCCACCAGCAGCTAGAAGGTACACAGTTCTCTAAAACCCCTTCAGCATTTATAGTTTGTAGACTTTTTGCTGATAGTCATTTGACTGGTGTGAGCTGAAACCTTTTTGGAGGTTGGATTTGCATGTGGCTAATAATTCCTTATAGCAAGCTTTAGGCATGTCCCTTTTTTTCTTTTCCTTTTTTTAAAAAAAGTGACTACAACTTCCCTCTTCATATTGACTTCTTGAAAAGTTTGTCATGTGTTGAATTTTCTTGTCTATTCCCTACCCCAGGGCATTTTTTGAAGGCAGGGGTCATTTACAGCCCTGCAGTCCTTGTGACTATTAAGCAACCATTAGCACTGGTTTTAAAGCTGCTTTCGTGGGAAACAGCCACAAGGCAGCAGCATTATTACGTTCTCAACTCTTGTTACTAGGGCAACAGAGTCTTCCTGGAGGTAGTGTTCCGAGGTTGTAAATTAGAGTGGAATGTGCTGGGACAAGCCCCCAAAAGTTTATGTCTCCTTACTTATGTTTGTTTTTTTAATTTAATTTCTATTTCTTATCGGAATAAATTTGATTATAGTGTTGTGATTGCCTGGTTGTACAGAATCTACTCAATGATTCATACATATGTCTGTTCATCTTCGGATCCTGTTACCATATATGTTATTGCAGAATGTTGAGTAGGCCTCCCTTGGTATTTGGTAGGTGTTTTGTCATTATATATTTTATATGTATTGGGATGATATAATTCATATAGTTTATATGTTATATGTTTATATACATTTAACATACATTAGTATAAGTATGTTAGCCCCATAGTCCTAATTTATCCATACTCCCACCTTTCATTTTGTTTAACAATTAGCTTGTTTTATAAGTCAGTGAGTGTCTTTTTCTGAGGAAATATGTTCATTGGTTGCAATCTTGGGATAACATGTATAAATGATATCATAGTATATTTATCATTCCCTTTTGACATACTTAACCTAATATGATTATTTCTCGGCTCATCTGTAGTCCTGAAAACTGCATTGTTCATTATTTTCCCGAGGCTACTATTCCATTCAGTCCGTATACCACTTCTTCTTTGTCCATTCATCTGTTTATGGACCTATTTTTCGCTTCCACGTCTTGGCTATATCAATATTGCTGCAGTGCACATTTTCCTGCCTTTTTCTTTACGATTCTGGCGGTCTTAGGTTATAGGCCCAAAAGGTGCCCTGCCGCATCTTATGGTAGCTCAATTTTTGCCTTTAAAGCAGCTCCATCCAGTTTTCGTTAGTGCTGTTACCACTTTACATCCCTCCGGCAGCTAGAAGGTACACAGTTCTCTAAAACCCATTCAGCATTTATAGTTTGTAGACTTTTTGCTGATGGTCATTTGACTGGTGTGAGCTGAAACCTTTTTCGAGGTTGGATTTGCATGTGGCTAATAATTCCTTATACCGAGCTTTAGGCATGTCCTTTTTTTTTCTTTTACTTTTTTTTTTTAAAGAGTGACTACAACTTCCCTTTTCATATTGACTTCTTGAAAAATTTGTCATGTGTTGAATTTTCTTGTCTATTCCCTACCCCAGGGCATTTTTTGAGAGCAGGTGTCATTTACAGCCCTGCAGTCCTTGTGACTATTAAGCAACCATTAGCACTGTGTTTAAAGCTGCTGTTGTTGGAAACAGCCACAAGGCAGCAGCATTATTACGTTCTCAACTCTTGTTATTAGGGCAACAGAGTCTTCCTGGAGGTAGTGTTCCCAGGTAGTAAATTAGAGTGGAATGTGCTGGGACAAGCCCCCAGAAGTTTATGTCTCCTTACTTATGTTTGTTTTTTAACCTTAATTTCTATTTCTTATCGGAATAAATTTGATTACAGTGTTGGGATTGCCTGGTTGTACAGAAACTACTCAATGATTCATACATATGTCTGTTCATCTTCGGATCTTCTTACCATGTATGTTATTGCAGAATGTTGAGTAGAACTCCCTTGGCACTTGGTAAGTTTTTTGTCATTATATATTTTATATGTATTGGTGATTATATAATTCATATAGTTTATATGTTATATGTTTATATACATTTAACATACATTAGTATATGTATGTTTGCCCCATAGTCCTAATTTGTCCATCCTCCCAACTTTCATTTTGGCTATCCTTTAGTTTGTTTTATAAGTCAGTGAGTGTCTTTTTCTGTGGAAATATGTTCATTGGTAGCAATCTTAGAATAACATGTATAAATGATATCATAGGATATTTGTCATTCCCTTTTGAATTACTTAACCTAATATGAATATTTCTAGGCTCATCTGTAGTCCTGAAAACGGCATTGTTCATTTTTTTCCAGAGGCTACTATTCTATTCGGTACGTATACACTTCTTCTTTGTCCATTCATCTGTTTATGGACCTTTTTTTTGCTTCCATGTCTTGGCTATTTCAATATTGCTGCAGTGCACATTTGCCTGCCTCTGTCTTTCCGATTCTGGTGGTCTTAAGTTATAGGCCCTAAAGGTGCCCTGCCGCATCATATGGTAGCTCAATTTTTGCCTTTAAAGCAGCTCCAACCAGTTTTCGTTAGTGCTGTTACCACTTTACATCCCACCAGCAGCTAGAAAGTACACAGTTCTCTAAAACCCATTCAGCATTTATAGTTTGTAGACTTTTTGCTGATGGTGATTTGACTGGTGTGAGCTGAAACCTTCTTGGAGGTTGGATTTGCATGTGGCTAATAATTCCTTATACAGAGCTTTAGGCATGTCCTTTTTTTTCTTTTCCATTTTTTTAAAGTGTGACTACAACTTCCCTCTTCATATTGACTTCTTGAAAAATTTGTCATGTGTTGAATTTTCTTGTCTATTCCTTACCCCAGGGCATTTTTTGAAGGCAGGTGTCATTTACAGCCCTGCAGTCCTCGTGACTATTAAGCAACCATTAACACTGGGTCTAAAACTGCTGTTGTGGGAAACAGCCACAAGGCGGCAGCATTATTGCGTTCTCAACTCTTGTTACTAGGGCAACAGAGTCTTCCTTGAGATATTATTCCATGGTTGTAAATCAGAGTTGAATGTGCTGGGACAAGCCCCCAGAAGTTTATGTCTCCCTACTTATGTTTGTTTTTTAAATTTAATTTCTATTTCTTATCGGAATAAATTTGATTACAGTGTTGTGATTGTCTGGCTGTACAGAATCTGCTCAATGATTCATACATATGTCTGTTCATCTTCAGATCGTCTTACCATGTATGTTATTGCAGAATGTTGAGTAGACCTCCCTTGGTATTTGGTAGGTGTTTTGTCATTATATATTTTATATGTATTGATGATTATATAATTCATATAGTTTATATGTTATATGTTTATATACATTTAACATACATTAGTATATGTATCTTTGCCCCATAGTCTTAATTTATCCATCCTCCCACCTTTCATTTTGGCTATCCTTTAGTTTATTTTATAAGTCAGTGAGTGTCTTTTTCTGTGGAAATAT
Organism: Eubalaena glacialis; assembly: GCF_028564815.1. NCBI lineage: Eukaryota > Metazoa > Chordata > Mammalia > Artiodactyla > Balaenidae > Eubalaena > Eubalaena glacialis. The sequence continues at coordinate 219,924 of NW_026871154.1, forward strand.
GTTCATTGGTAGCAATCTTAGTATAACATGTATAAATGATATAATAGAATATTTGTCATTCCCTTTTGAATTACTTAACTTAATATTATTATTTCTAGGCTCATCTGTAGTCCTGAAAATGGCATTGTTCATTTTTTCCCGAGGCTACTATTCCATTCGGTACGTATACACTTCTTCTTTGTCCATTCATCTGTTTATGGACCTTTGTTTTGCTTCCATGTCTTGGCTATTTCAGTATTGCTGCAGTGCAGATTTGCCTGTCTCTGTCTTTCCGATTCTGGTGGTCGTAGGTTATAGGCCCAAAAGGTGCCCTGCCGCATCATATGGTAGCTCAATTTTTGCCTTTAAATCAGCTCCATCCAGTTTTCGTTAGTGCTGTTACCACTTTACATTCCTCCGGCAGCTAGAAGGTACACAGTTGTCTAAAACCCCTTCAGCATTTATAGTTTGTAGACTTTTTGCTGATGGTCATTTGACTGGTGTGAGCTGAAACCTTTTTCGAGGTTGGATTTGCATGTGGCTAATAATTCCTTATACCGAGCTTTAGGCATGTCCTTTTTTTTCTTTTACTTTTTTTTTTAAAGTGTGACTACAACTTCCCTCTTCATATTGAGTTCTTGAAAAATTTGTCATGTGTTGAATTTTCTTGTCTATTCCCTCCCCCAGGGCATTTTTTGAGGGCAGGTGTCATTTACAGCCCTGCAGTCCTTGGAACTATTAAGCAACCATTAGCACTGTGTTTAAAGCTGCTGTTGTTGGAAACAGCCACAAGGCAGCAGCATTATTACGTTCTCAACTCTTGTTATTAGGGCAACAGAATCTTCCTGGAGGTAGTGTTCCCAGGTAGTAAATTAGAGTAGAATGTGCTGGGACAAGCCTCCAGAAGTTTATGTCTCCTAACATATGTTTGTTTTTTAAATTTAATTTCTATTTCTTATCGGAGTAGATTTGATTAGAGTGTTGTGATTGTCTGGCTGTACAGAATCTGCTCAATAATTCATACATATGTCTGTTCATCTTCGGATTTTGTTACCATGTATGTTTTTGCAGAATATTCAGTAGACCTCCCTTGGTATTTGGTAGGTGTTCTGTCATTATATATTTTATATGTATTGGTGATTATATAATTCATATAGTTTATATGTTATATGTTTATATACATTTAACATACATTAATATATGTATGTTAGACGCATAGACCTAAATTATCCATCCTCCCACCTTTCATTTTGGCTAACCATTAGTTTGTTTTACAACTCTGTGTCTTTTTCTGTGGAAATATGTTCATTGGTAGCAATCTTTGGATAACGTGTATAAATGATATCATAGGATATTTGTCATTCCCTTTTGACTTACTTAACCTAATATGATTATTTCTAGGCTCATCTGTCGTCCTGAAAACAGCATTGTTCATTTTTTTCCCGAGGCTGCTATTCCATTCTGTCCGTATACCACTTCTTCTTTGTCCATTCATATGTTTATGGACTTTTTTTTGTTTCCGTGTCTTTGCTATTTCAATATTTCTGCAGTGCACATTTGCGTGCCTTTGTCTTTCCAATTCTGGTGGTCTTAGGTTACAGGCCCAAAAGGTGCCCTGCTGCATCATATGGTAGCTCAATTTTTACCTTTAAAGCAGCTCCATCCAGTTTTCCTTAGTGCTGTTACCACTTTACCTCCCACCAGCAGGTAGAAGGTACACAGTTCTCTAAAACTCCTTCAGCATTTATAGTTTGTAGAGTTTTTGCTGATGGTCATTTGATCGGAGGTTGGATTGGCATGTGGCTAATAATTCCTTATACAGAGCTTTAGGCATGTCTTTTTTTTCCTTTTTTTTTCAAGGGTGACTACATCTTCCCTCTTCATATTGACTTCTTGAAAAATTTGTCATGTGTTGAATTTTCTTGTCTATTCCCTACTCCAGGGCATTTTTTGAGGGCTGGTGTCATTTACAGCCCTGCAGTCCTTGGAACTATTAAGCAACCATTAGCACTGAGTCTAAAGCTGCTGTTGTGGGAAACAGCCACAAGGCGGCAGCATTATTACGTTCTCAACTCTTGTTACTAGGGCAACATAGTCTTCTTGGTGGTCCTGTTCCGAGGTTGTAAATTAGAGTGGAATGTGCTGGGACAAGCCCTCAGAAGTTTATGTCTCCTTACTTATGTTTGTTTTTAAAATTTAATTTCTCTTTCTTATCGGAGTAAATTTGATTAGAGTGTTGGGATTGTCTGGCTGTACAGAATCTGCTCAATGATTCATACATATGTCTGTTCATCTTTGGATCCTGTTAACATGTATGTTATTGCAGAATGTTGAGTAGACTTCTCTTGGTTTTTGGTAGGTGTTTTGTCATTATATATTTTATATGTATTGGATAATATAATCCATATTGTTTCAATGTTATGCGTTTTTATACATTTAACATACATTAGTATATGTATGTTGGCCCCATAGTTCTAATTTATCCATCCTCCCACCTTTCATTTTGGCTAACCATTAGTTTGTTTTATAAGTTTGTGAGTGTCTTTTTCTGTGGAAATATGTTCATTGGTAGCAATCTTAGGATAACGTGTATAAATGATATCATAGGATATTTGTCATTCCCTTTTGACTTACTTAACCTAATATGATTATTTCTAGGCTCATCTGTGGTCCTGAAAACGGCATTGTTCATTTTTTCCCCGAGGCTGCTATTCCATTCTGTCCGTATACCACTTCTTCTTTGTCCATTCATCTGTTGATGGACATTCTTTTTGTTTCTGTGTCTTGGCTATTTCAATATTTCTGCAGTGCACATTTGCGTGCCTTTATTTTTCCAATTCTGGTGGTCTTAGGTTACAGGCCCAAAAGGTGCCCTGCTGCATCATATGTTAGCTCAATTTGTGCCTTTAAATCAGCTCCATCCAGTTTTCCTTAGTGCTGTTACCACTTTACCTCCCACCAACAGGTAGAAGGTACTCAGTTCTCTAAAACTCCTTCAGCATTTATAGTTTGTAGAGTTTTTGCTGATGGTCATTTGACTGGTGTGAGCTGAAACATTTTTGGAGGTTGGATTTGCATGTGGCTAATAATTCCTTATACCGAGCTTTACGCGTGTCCTTTTTTTTCTTTTCCTTTTTTTTTTAAAGAGTGACTACAACTTCCCTCTTCATATTGAAGTCTTGAAAAATTTGTCATGGTTTGAATTTTCTTGTCTATTCCCTACCCCAGGGCATTTTTTGAGGGCAGGTGTCATTTACAGCCCTGCAGTCCTTGTGACTATTAAGCAACCACTAGCACTGTGTTTAAAGCTGCTGTTGTGGGAAACAGCCTCAAGGCGGCAGCATTATTACGTTCTCAACTCTTGTTACTAGGGCAACAGAGTCTTCCTGGCGGTAGTGTTCCGAAGTTGTAAATTACAGTGGAATATGCTGGGACAAGCCCCCAGAACTTTATGTCTCCTTACTTATGTTTGTTTTTAAAATTTAATTTCTATTTCTTATCAGAGTAAATTTGATTAGAGTGTTGTGATTGTTTGGCTGTACAGAATCTGCTCAATGATTCATACATATGTCTGTTCATCTTCGGATCCTGTTACCATGTATGGTATTGCAGAATGTTGAGTAAACCTCCCTTGGTATTTGGTAAGTGTTTTGTCATTATATATTTTATATGTATTGGGATGATGTAATTCATATTGTTTATATGTCATATGTTTATATACATTTAACATACATTAGTATATGTATGTTTGCCCCATAGTCCTAATTTATCCATCCTCCCACCTTTCATTTTGGCCAACCTTTAGTTTGTTTTATAAGTCTGTGAGTGTCTTTTTCTGTGGAAATATGTTCATTGGGAGCAATCTTAGGATAGCATGTATAAATGATATCATAGAATATTTGTCATTCCCTTTTGACTTACTTAAACTAATATGATTATTTCTAGGCTCAACTGTAATACTGAAAACGGCATGGTTCATTTTTTTCAAGAGGCTACTATTCCATTCGTTATGTATACCATTTCTTCTTTGTCCATCCATCTGTTTATAGACCTTTGTTTTGCTTCCATGTCTCGGCTATTTCAATATTGCTCCAGTGCACATTTGCCTGTCTCTGTCTTTCCGATTCTGGTGCTCTTAGGTTATAGGCCCAAAAGGTACCCTGCCGCATCCTATGGTAGCTCAATTTTTACCTTTAAAGCAGCTCCATCCAGTTTTCGTTAGTGCTGTTACCAATTTACATCCCACCAGCAGCTAGAAGGTACACAGTTCTCTAAAACCCCTTCAGCATTTATAGTTTGTAGACTTTTTGCTGATGGTCATTTGACTGGTGTGAGCTGAAACCTTTTTGGAGGTCGGATTTGCATGTGGCTAATAATTCCTTATACCAAGCTTAAGGCATGTCCCTTTCTTTCTTTTCCTTTTTTTTAAAAAAGTGACTACAACTTCCCTCTTCATATTGACTTCTTGAAAAATTTGTCATGTGCTGAATTTTCTTGTCTATTCCTTCCCCAGGGCATTTTTTGAAGGCAGGTGTCATTTACAGGCCTGTAGTCCTTGTGACTATTAAGCAACCATTAGCACTGGGTCTAAAACTGCTGTTGTGGGAAGCAGCCACAAGGCAGCAGCATTATTAAGTTCTCAACTCTTGTTACTAGGGCAACAGAGTCTTACTGGAGGTAGTGTTCCGAGGTTGTAAATTAGAGTGGAATGTGCTCACACAAGCCCCCAGAAGTTTATGTCTCCTTACTTATGTTTGTTTTTTAAATTTAATTTCTATTTCTTATCGGAGTAAATTTGATTAGAGTGTTGTGATTGTCTGTCTGTACAGAAACTGCTTAATGATTCTTACATATGTCTGTTCACCTTTGGATCCTGTACTATGTATGTTATTGTAGAATGTTGTGTAATCCTCCCTTGATATTTGGTAGGTGTTCTGTCATTATATATTTTATATGTATTGGTGATTATATGATTCATATAGTTTATATGTTAATATACATTTAACATATATTTATATATGTATGTTAGCCCCATAGACCTAAATCCATCCTCCCACCTTTCATTTTGGCTAACCATTAGTTTGTTTTATAACTCTGTGAGTGTCTTTTTCTGTGGAAATATGTTCATTGTTAGCACTCTTAGGATCACATGTATAAATGATATAATAGGATATTTGTCATTCCCTTTTGAATTACTTAAACTAATATGATTATTTCTAGGCTCAACTGTAATACTGAAAACGGCATGGTTCATTTTTCTCAAGAGGCTACTATTCCATTCGTTACGTATACCATTTCCTCTTTGTCCATCCATCTGTTTATAGACCTTTGTTTTGCTTCCATGTCTCGGCTATTTCAATATTGCTCCAGTGCACATTTGCCTGTCTCTGTCTTTCCGATTCTGGTGGTCTTAGGTTATAGGTCCAAAAGGTGCCCTGCCGCATCATATGGTAGCTCAGTTTTTACCTTTAAAGCAGCTCCATCCAGTTTTCGTTTGTTCTGTTACCTCTTTACATCCCAGCAGCAGCTAGAAGGTACACAGTTCTCTAAAACCCATTCAGCATTTATAGTTTGTTGACTTTTTGCTGATGGTCATTTGACTGGTGTGAGCTGAAACCTTTTTGGAGGTTGGATTTGCATGTGGCTAATAATTCCTTATAACGAGCTTTAGGCATGTCCTTTTTTTTCTTTTCCTTTTTTTTTAAAGAGTGACTACAACTTCCCTCTTCATATTGACTTCTTGAAAAATGTGTCATGTGTTGAATTTCCTTGTCTATTCCCTACCCCAGGGCATTTTTTCAGGGCAGGTGTCATTTACTGCCCTGAAGTCCTTGTGTCTATTGGGCAACCATTAGCACTGGGTCTAAATCTGCTGTTGTGGGAAACAGCCACAAGGCGGCAGCATTATTACGTTCTCATATCTTGTTACTAGGGCAACAGAGTCTTCCTGGAGGTAGTGTTCCGAGGTTGTAATTAGAGTGCAATATGCTGGGACAAGCCCCCAGAAGTTTAAGTCTCCTTACTTATGTTTGTTTTTAAATTTAATTTCTATTTCTTATAGGAGTAAATTTGAATACAGTGTTGTGATTGTCTGGCTGTAAAGAATCTGCTTAATATTTCATACATATGTCTGTTTATCATCAGATCCTGTTACCATGTATGTTATTGCAGAATGTTGTGTAGGCCTCCCTTGGTATTTGGTAGGTGTTTTGTCATTATATATTGTATATATATTGGTGATTATATAATTCATATACTTTATATGTTATATGTTTATATACATTTAGCATACATCACTATATGTATGTTAGCCCCATTGTCCAAATTTATCCATCCTCCCACCTTTCATTTTGGGTTACCATTAGTTTGTTTTATAAGTCTGTGAGTGTCTTTTTCTGTGGAAATATGTTCATTGGTAGCAATCTTAGGATAACATGTATAAATGATATCATAGGATATTTGTCATTCCCTGTTGACTTACTTAACCTAATATGATTGTTTCTAGGCTCATCTGCAGTCCAGTAAATTGGAAAGACACAGACAGGCATATATGCATTGCAGCAGTATTACAATAGCCAAGATATGGGGAATGTAGAAATGCTGCCACTCTCTGGCCGTTACCTGCAACAGCAGCTTTAAAACCTGCGCTAATGGTCACTTCATATGGAAAAGTACTGCAGGGCTGTAAATGAAACGTGCCCTCAAAAAGTCTTGAGGGTGGTAATGGCCAAAAAATTTCAAAATGTGGCACATATTTTAAGAAAACAATTTGAAGAAGTAAGATGGAATCACAGTTTGAAAAAAATTAAAAAGGATATGCCTTAAGGCACAATTTCAACGGATTATTATACGCATGCATATCCAACCACAAAGAGGTATCAGCTCACACCAGTCAGAATAACCATCAGCAAGAAAACTACAAACACGAAATGCTGAAGGTGTTGTGGAGAAATGCATACCCTCAACATTAAATGGGACGAAACCTGGAAAGAGCCACTAATGAGAACAGAATGGAGGCGCCTTAAAAGGTATATATTGAGCTACCATATGATCCAGCAGGCCCATTCCTGGACTTATAACCTAAGAAGACAGAAATGGCAAGACACAGGCAGGCAAATCTGCATTGCAGCAGTATTACAATAGCCAAGATATGGAAGCAACCAAAAAGGCCACCAACAGATGGGTGGACAAAGAAGAACTGGTACCTGTACAGATAGAATATTTGCTTGGGGAAAAAAATGAAACAATGCCATTTGCAGCACCATAGATGAGTCTAGAAGTAATCACGCAACTTGTAGTGAGTCAGAAAGCGAAAGACACCTATCCTATGATATCACTTATAGGTGTTACCTAACAATTGATACCAATGAAGATATTTCCACAGAGAAAGGCAAACACAGATTCATTACACAAACTATGGTTCACCAAATGGAAAAGTGTGAGGATTGGCTACATTACGATATTGAGGTTAATAGAGATGTACAAACACAGGTGAAATACGTAATCACCAAAGACCTACGGAATACCAAGAGTAGACTACTCAACATTGTGTCCTAACCTACATGGGAAAAGGATCCGAAGAAGAATACATATATGTATTTGTGTAAAAGAACCACATCTTGCTCACCTAGAACAAAGAGAATAGCGTAATCAAATTTGCTCTGATAAAAAATAAAAATTTAATTTAAAAAACGAACAAGAAGTAATGAGCCATAAACTCAAGGGGCTTTTTCCTGGCACATTCCATTCTAATTTACAACCTTGGTATAGGACATCCAGAAAGGCTCTGCTGCCTTAGTAACCAGATTTGGTAAATGGACAAATGCTGCCGCCTTGTGGCCGTTTCCTACAACAGCAGATTTAAACCGAGTGCTAAAAGCCACTAAATATTCACAATCATTGCAGGCCTGTAAATGACACCTGCCCTCAAAGGATATCCGGGGGTCAAAAATTGACCAAAAAATTCAAAAGAGGGCAACCTTCCAAGAAGACAATTTCAAGAGGTATATTGAACTCATACATTTTTTCTTTTTTGTTTTAACAGAGAGAAAAACTTGTGGAAAAATGCTGAACATTAAGAATTATTAAAAACATGTAAATCAGAATCACAAAGGCCTATCAGCTCACACCAGTCAGAATGGACATGTGGAAAAATTTTGTAAACATAAAATGTTCAAGGGGAGGTGGAGAAATGGGTACCCTCGGTGCTAAGTCCGATGTGGTAAGACCCACTAATAGAAACACAGTGTAGGTGCTTTGAAAAGGTAAACATTGAGCTACCATATGATCCAGCTGGCCCATTCTTGAACCTATAACCTAAGAAGACAGAATTGGAAAGACACAGGCAGGCATATCTGCATTGCAGCAGTATTACAATAGCTAAGATATGGAAGGAACCAAAAAGTCCACCAACAGATGGGTGGACAAAGAAGAACTGGTACAAGTAGAGATGGAATATTTCCTGGGAAAAAAATGAAACAATGTCATTTGCAACACCATACATGAGTCTAGAAGTAATCACGCAACTTGTAGTGAGTCAGAAAGCGAAAGCCACCGATCCTATGAAATCACTTAAAGGTGTTACCTAAAAATTGATACCAATGAAGATATTTCCACAGAGAAACGCAATAATAGATTCATTAAACAAACTATGGTTCACCAAATGGAAAAGTGTGAGGATTGGCTACATTACGATATTGAGGTTAATAGAGATGTACAAACACAGGTGAAATACGTAATCACCAAAGACCTACGGAATACCAAGAGAAGACTACTCAACATTGTGTCATAACCTCCATGGGAAATGGATCCGAAGAAGAAAATATATATGTATTTGTGTAAAAGAAGCACATCTTGCTCACCTAGAACAAACAGAATAGTGTAATCAAATTTGCTGTGATAAAAAATAAAATTTAAAATAAAAACATGAACAAGAAGTAATGAGACATATACTGAAGGGGCTTTTTCTTGGCACTTCCACTGTAATTTACAAGCTTGAAACACGACTTCCAGAAAGGCTCTGCTGCCTTAGTAACCGGATTTCGTAATGGAAAAATGCTGCCCCCTTGTGGCCATTTCCAACAACAGCAGCTTTAAACCGAGTGCTAAAGGTCACTAAATATTCACAATCGTTGCTGGCCTGGAAATGACACCTGCCTTCAAAAAAAATCCTGAGGTCGAACATCGACGAAAAAATTCAAAAAGGGCCACCTTCCAAGAAGAAAATTTCAAGAGGTATATTGTATTCACACTTTATATTTTTTTTAAATAGAAAATTAAAAGGCGTGGAAAAATGGTGAGCATTAGGAATTCTTAAGGACATGCAAATCCAAATTACAAAAACCTATCAGCTCACACCAGTCAGAATGGCCATGTGCAAAAATTCTGTAAACAATAAATGTTACAGGGGATGTGGAGAAATGCGTACCCTCGGTGCTAAGTGGGATGTGGTAAGAGCCACTAATGGAAACACAATGGACGTGCTTTGAAAAGGTAAACATTGAGCTACCTCATGATCCAGCAGGCCCATTCTTAGACCTATAACCTAAGAAGACAGAATTGGAAAGACACAGGCAGGCAAATCTGCACTGCAGCAGTATTACAGTAGCCAAGATATGGAAGTAACCAAAAAGGCCACCAACAGATGGGTGGATAAAGAAGAACTGGTACATGTAGAGATGGAATATTTGCTAGGGAAGAAAAATGAAACAATGCCATTTGCAACAGCATAGAAAAATTTAGAAGTAATCACGCAAATTGTAGTAAGTAAGAGAGCAAAAGGCACCTATCCTATGATATCACTTATAGGTGTTACCTAACAATTGATACCAATGAAGATATTTCCACAGAGAAAGGCAATCACAGATTCATTAAACAAACTTATGGTTCACCAAATGGAAACGTGTGAGGATTGGATACATTACGGTATTTGGGCTAACAGAGACATACAAACACAGGTGAAAGACGTAATCACCAAAGACCTACTGAATAACAAGAGAAGACTACTCAACATTGTGTCCTAACCTACATGGGAAAAGGATCCAAAGAAGAATACATATATGTATTTGAGTAAAAGAAGCACATCTTGCTCACCTAGAACGAAGAGAATAGTGTAATCAAATTTGCTCTGATAAAAAATAAAAATTTAATTTAAAAAACGAACAAGAAGTAATGAGCCATAAACTCAAGGGGCTTTTTCCTGGCACATTCCATTCTAATTTTCAACCTTGGTACATGACTTCCAGAAAGGCTCTGCTGCCTTAGTAACCAGATTTGGTAATGGACAAATGCTGCCGCCTTGTGGTCGTTTCCCACAACAGCAGCTTTAAACCCAGTGCTAAAGGTCATTACGTATTCACAATCATTGCAGGCCTGTAAATGACACATGCCTTGAAAACAATTCTGAGGTCAAAAATCGACCAAAAATTCAAAAAAGCGCAATCTTCCAATAAGAAAATTTCAAGAAGTATATTGTGCTCACACTTTTTTTTTTATAGAAAAAAAAATGGTGTGGAAAAATGCTGAACATTAGGAATTGTTAAGGACATGCAAATCCAAATTACAAAAACCTATCAGCTCACACCAGTCAGAATGGCCATGTGCAAAAATTCTGTAAAGAAAAAAAGTTCAAGGGGATGTGGAGAAATGCGTAAGCCCGGTGCTAAGTGGGACGAGGGAAGAGACACTAATGGAAACACAATGGAGGTGCCTTGAAAAGGTAAACATTGAGCTACCAGTCAATCAAGCATACCCACTGCTTTGCCTATCACCTGAGAAAATGAGAATCAAAAAGTCACAGGCTGGCAAACCTGTACTCCAGCAATATTTACCATAACCAACACTTGAAAGCAACGAAAATGTCCTTCTACAGAGGAATGCACAAAGAAGAAGGTGCCCATGTACACAATAGAATATTACTCCACTAAAAAATAGAAATTAAAATTTAAAAACAAACATAAGTAAAGAGACATCTCCTTCTGTGGGTTTATCCGGGCACCGTCCACTCTAACTTATAACCAAGGAACACCACTGGCAGGAAGGTCCGTTTCCCTAGTACCAGCATGGGGAATGTAGAAATGCTGCCACCCTCTGGCCGTTACCTGCAACAGCAGCTTTAAAACCTGTGCTAATGGTCACTTCATATGGAAAAGTACTGCAGGGCTGTAAATGAAACGTGCCCTCAAAAAGTCTTGAGGGTGGTAATGGCCAAAAAATTTCAAAATGTGGCACATATTTTAAGAAAACAATTTGAAGAAGTAAGCTGGAATCACAGTTTGAAAAAAATTAAAAAGGATATGCCTTAAGGCACAATTTCAACGGATTATTATACGCATGCATATCCAACCACAAAGAGGTATCAGCTCACACCAGTCAGAATAACCATCAGCAAGAAAACTACAAACACGAAATGCTGAAGGTGTTGTAGAGAAATGCATACCCTCAACATTAACTGGGACGAAACCTGGAAAGAGCCACTAATGAGAACAGAATGGAGGCGCCTTTAAAAGGTATATATTGAGCTACCATATGATCCAGCAGGCCCATTTCTGGACTTATAACCTAAGAAGACAGAAATGGCAAGACACAGGCAGGCATATCTGCATTGCAGCAGTATTACAATAGCCAAGATATGGAAGCAACGAAAACGTCCATCAACAGATGGGTGGACAAAGAAGAACTGGTACCTGTACAGATAGAATATTTGCTTGGGGAAAAAAATGAAACAATGCCATTTGCAGCACCATAGATGAGTCTAGAAGTAATCACGCAACTTGTAGTGAGTCAGAAAGCGAAAGACACCTATCCTATGATATCATTTATAGGTGTTACCTAACAATTGATACCAATGAAGATATTTCCACAGAGAAAGGCAAACACAGATTCATTACACAAACTATGGTTCACCAAATGGAAAAGTGTGAGGATTGGCTACATTACGATATTGAGGTTAATAGAGATGTACAAACACAGGTGAAATACGTAATCACCAAAGACCTACGGAATACCAAGAGAAGACTACTCAACATTGTGTCCTAACCTACATGGGAAAAGGATCCGAAGAAGAATACATATATGTATTTGTGTAAAAGAACCACATCTTGCTCACCTAGAACAAAGAGACTAGTGTAATCAAATTTGCTCTGATAAAAAATAAAAATTTAATTTAAAAAACGAACATGAAGTAATGAGCCATAAACTCAAGGGGCTTTTTCCTGGCACATTCCATTCTAATTTACAACCTCGGTATACGACTTCCAGAAAGGCTCTGCTGCCTTAGTAACCAGATTTGGTAAATGGACAAATGCTGCCGCCTTGTGGCCGTTTCCTACAACAGCAGATTTAAACCGAGTGCTAAAAGCCACTAAATATTCACAATCATTGCAGGCCTGTAAATGACACCTGCCCTCAAAGAATATCCGGGGGTCAAAAATTGACAAAAAAGTTCAAAAGAGGGCAACCTTCCAAGAAGACAATTTCAGGAGGTATATTATACTCATACATATTTTCTTTTTTGTTTTAACAGAAAGGAAAAACTTGTGGAATAATGCTGAACATTAAGAATTATTCAAGACAAGTAAATCAGAATCACTAAGGCCTATCAGCTCACACCAGTCAGAATGGACATGTGGAAAAATTTTGTAAACATAAAATGTTCAAGGGGAGGTGGAGAAATGCGTACCCTCGGTGCTAAGTCCGATGTGGTAAGACCCACTAATAGAAACACAGTGGAGGTGCTTTGAAAAGGTAAACATTGAGCTACCATATGATCCAGCTGGCCCATTCTTGAACCTATAACCTAAGAAGACAGAATTGGAAAGACACAGGCAGGCATATCTGCATTGCAGCAGTATTACAATAGCTAAGATATGGAAGGAACCAAAAAGTCCACCAACAGATGGGTGGACAAAGAAGAACTGGTACAAGTAGAGATGGAATATTTCCTGGGAAAAAAATGAAACAATGTCATTTGCAACACCATACATGAGTCTAGAAGTAATCACGCAACTTGTAGTGAGTCAGAAAGCGAAAGCCACCGATCCTATGAAATCACTTAAAGGTGTTACCTAAAAATTGATACCAATGAAGATATTTCCACAGAGAAAGGCAATAATAGATTCATTAAACAAACTATGGTTCACCAAATGGAAAGGTGTGAGGATTGGCTACATTACGATATTGAGGTTAATAGAGATGTACAAACACAGGTGACATACCTAATCACCAAAGACCTACGGAATACCAAGAGAAGACTACTCAACATTGTGTCATAACCTCCATGGGAAATGGATCCGAAGAAGAAAATATATATGTATTTGTGTAAAAGAAGCACATCTTGCTCACCTAGAACAAACAGAATAGTGTAATCAAATTTGCTGTGATAAAAAATAAAATTTAAAATAAAAACACGAACAAGAAGTAATGAGACATAAACTGAAGGGGCTTTTTCTTGGCACTTCCACTGTAATTTACAAGCTTGGAACACGACTTCCAGAAAGGCTCTGCTGCCTTAGTAACCAGATTTCTTAATGGAAAAATGCTGCCCCCTTGTGGCCGTTTCCCACAACAGCAGCTTTAAACCCAGTGCTAAAGGTCACTAAATTTTCACAATCGTTGCTGGCCTGGAAATGACACCTGCCTTCAAAAAAAATCCTGAGGTCGAACATCGACCAAAAAATTCAAAAAGGGCCACCTTCTAAGAAGAAAATTTCAAGAGGTATATTGTATTCACATTTTATATTTTTTTAGATAGAAAATTAAAAGGCGTGGAAAAATGGTGAGCATTAGGAATTGTTAAGGACATGCAAATCCAAATTACAAAAACCTATCAGCTCACACTAGTCAGAATGGCCATGTGCAAAAATTCTGTAAAGAAAAAAAGTTCAAGGGGATGTGGAGAAATGCGTAAGCCCGGTGCTAAGTGGGACGAGGGAAGAGACACTAATGGAAACACAATGGAGGTGCCTTGAAAAGGTAAACATTGAGCTACCAGTCAATCAAGCATACCCACTGCTTTGCCTATCACCTGAGAAAATGAGAATCAAAAAGTCACAGGCTGGCAAACCTGTACTCCAGCAATATTTACCATAGCCAACACTTGGAAGCAACGAAAATGTCCTTCTACAGAGGAATGCACAAAGAAGAAGGTGCCCATGTACACAATAGAATATTCCTCCACTAAAAAATAGAAATTAAAATTTAAAAACAAACATAAGTAAGGAGACATCTCCTTCTGTGGGTTTATCCGGGCACCGTCCACTCTAACTTATAACCAAGGAACACCACTGGCAGGAAGGTCCGTTTCCCTAGTACCAGCATGGGGAATGTAGAAATGCTGCCACCCTCTGGCCGTTACCTGCAACAGCAGCTTTAAAACCTGCACTAATGGTCACTTCATATGGAAAAGTACTGCAGGGCTGTAAATGAAACGTGCCCTCAAAAAGTCTTGAGGGTGGTAATGGCCAAAAAATTTCAAAATGTGGCACATATTTTAAGAAAACAATTTGAAGAAGTAAGCTGGAATCACAGTTTGAAAAAAATTAAAAAGGATATGCCTTAAGGCACAATTTCAACGGATTATTATACGCATGCATATCCAACCACAAAGAGGTATCAGCTCACACCAGTCAGAATAACCATCAGCAAGAAAACTACAAACACGAAATGCTGAAGGTGTTGTGGAGAAATGCATACCCTCAACATTAACTGGGACGAAACCTGGAAAGAGCCACTAATGAGAACAGAATGGAGGCGCCTTAAAAGGTATATATTGAGCTACCATATGATCCAGCAGGCCCATTCCTGGACTTATAACCTAAGAAGACAGAAATGGCAAGACACAGGCAGGCATATCTGCATTGCAGCAGTATTACAATAGCCAAGATATGGAAGCAACCAAAAAGTCCATCAACAGATGGGTGGACAAAGAAGAACTGGTACCTGTACAGATAGAATATTTGCTTGGGGAAAAAAATGAAACAATGCCATTTGCAGCACCATAGATGAGTCTAGAAGTAATCACGCAACTTGTAGTGAGTCAGAAAGCGAAAGACACCTATCCTATGATATCACTTATAGGTGTTACCTAACAATTGATACCAATGAAGATATTTCCACAGAGAAAGGCAAACACAGATTCATTACACAAACTATGGTTCACCAAATGGAAAAGTGTGAGGATTGGCTACATTACGATATTGAGGTTAATAGAGATGTACAAACACAGGTGAAATACGTAATCACCAAAGACCTACGGAATACCAAGAGAAGACTACTCAAAATTGTGTCGTAACCTCCATGGGAAATGGATCCGAAGAAGAAAATATATATGTATTTGTGTAAAAGAAGCACATCTTGCTCGCCTAGAACAAACAGAATAGTGTAATCAAATTTGCTGTGATAAAAAATAAAATTTAAAATAAAAACACGAACAAGAAGTAATGAGACATAAACTGAAGGGGCTTTTTCTTGGCACTTCCACTGTAAGTTACAAGCTTGAAACACGACTTCCAGAAAGGCTCTGCTGCCTTAGTAACCAGATTTCGTAATGGAAAAATGCTGCCCCCTTGTGGCCGTTTCCAACAACAGCAGCTTTAAACCCAGTGCTAAAGGTCACTAAATATTCACAATCAGTGCTGGCCTGGAAATGACACCTGCCTTCAAAAAAAATCCTGAGGTCGAACATCGACCAAAAAATTCAAAAAGCGCCACCTTCCAAGAAGAAAATTTCAAGAGGTATATTGTATTCACACTTCATATTTTTTTAAATAGAAAATTAAAAGGCGTGGAAAAATGGTGAGCATTAGGAATTGTTAAGGACATGCAAATCCAAATTACAAAAACCTATCAGCTCACACCAGTCAGAATGGCCATGTGCAAAAATTCTGTAAACAATAAATGTTACAGGGGATGTGGAGAAATGCGTACCCTCGGTGCTAAGTGGGATGTGGTAAGAGCCACTAATGGAAACACAATGGACGTGCTTTGAAAAGGTAAACATTGAGCTACCTCATGATCCAGCAGGCCCATTCTTAGACCTATAACCTAAGAAGACAGAATTGGAAAGACACAGGCAGGCAAATCTGCACTGCAGCAGTATTACAGTAGCCAATATATGGAAGTAACCAAAAAGGCCACCAACAGATGGGTGGATAAAGAAGAACTGGTACATGTAGAGATGGAATATTTGCTAGGGAAGAAAAATGAAACAATGCCATTTGCAACAGCATAGAAAAATTTAGAAGTAATCACGCAAATTGTAGTAAGTAAGAGAGCAAAAGGCACCTATCCTATGATATCACTTAGAGGTGTTACCTAACAATTGATACCAATGAAGATATTTCCACAGAGAAAGGCAATCACAGATTCATTAAACAAACTTATGGTTCACCAAATGGAAAAGTGTGAGGATTGGATACATTACGATATTTGGGCTAACAGAGACATACAAACACAGGTGAAAGACGTAATCACCAAAGACCTACTGAATAACAAGAGAAGACTACTCAACATTGTGTCCTAACCTACATGGGAAAAGATCCAAAGAAGAATACCTATATGTATTTGTGTAAAAGAATCACATCTTGCTCACCTAGAACAAACAGAATAGTGTAATCAAATTTGCTCTAATAAAAAATAAAAATTTAATTTAAAAATCGAACAAGAAGTAATGAGCCATAAACTCAAGGGGCTTTTTCCTGGCACATTCCATTCTAATTTACAACCTTGGTATACGACTTCCAGAAAGGCTCTGCTGCCTTAGTAACCAGATTTGGTAATGGACAAATGCTGCCGCCTTGTGGTCGTTTCCCACAACAGCAGCTTTAAACCCAGTGCTAAACGTCATTACATATTCACAATCATTGCAGGCCAGTAAATGACACATGCCCTGAAAAAAAATTCTGAGGTCAAAAATCGACCAAAAATTCAAAAAAGGGCAATCTTCCAATAAGAAAATTTCAAGAAGTATATTGTGCTCACACTTTTTTTTTATAGAAAAGAAAATGGTGTGGAAAAATGCTGAACATTAGGAATTGTTAAGGACATGCAAATCCAAATTACAAAAACCTATCAGCTCACACCAGTCAGAATGGCCATGTGCAAAAATTCTGTAAAGAAAAAAAGTTCAAGGGGATGTGGAGAAATGCGTAAGCCCGGTGCTAAGTGGGACGAGGGAAGAGACACTAATGGAAACACAATGGAGGTGCCTTGAAAAGGTAAACATTGAGCTACCAGTCAATCAAGCATACCCACTGCTTTGCCTATCACCTGAGAAAATGAGAATCAAAAAGTCACAGGCTGGCAAACCTGTACTCCAGCAATATTTACCATAGCCAACACTTGGAAGCAACGAAAATGTCCTTCTACAGAGGAATGCACAAAGAAGAAGGTGCCCATGTACACAATAGAATATTCCTCCACTAAAAAATAGAAATTAAAATTTAAAAACAAACATAAGTAAGGAGACATCTCCTTCTGTGGGTTTATCCGGGCACCGTCCACTCTAACTTATAACCGAGGAACACCACTGGCAGGAAGGTCCGTTTCCCTAGTACCAGCATGGGGAATGTAGAAATGCTGCCACCCTCTGGCCGTTACCTGCAACAGCAGCTTTAAAACCTGCGCTAATGGTCACTTCATATGGAAAAGTACTGCAGGGCTGTAAATGAAACGTGCCCTCAAAAAGTCTTGAGGGTGGTAATGGCCAAAAAATTTCAAAATGTGGCACATATTTTAAGAAAACAATTTGAAGAAGTAAGCTGGAATCACAGTTTGAAAAAAATTAAAAAGGATATGCCTTAAGGCACAATTTCAACGGATTATTATACGCATGCATATCCAACCACAAAGAGGTATCAGCTCACACCAGTCAGAATAACCATCAGCAAGAAAACTACAAACACGAAATGCTGAAGGTGTTGTGGAGAAATGCATACCCTCAACATTAACTGGGACGAAACCTGGAAAGAGCCACTAATGAGAACAGAATGGAGGCGCCTTAAAAGGTATATATTGAGCTACCATATGATCCAGCAGGCCCATTCCTGGACTTATAACCTAAGAAGACAGAAATGGCAAGACACAGGCAGGCAAATCTGCATTGCAGCAGTATTACAATAGCCAAGATATGGAAGCAACCAAAAAGGCCACCAACAGATGGGTGGACAAAGAAGAACTGGTACCTGTACAGATAGAATATTTGCTTGGGGAAAAAAATGAAACAATGCCATTTGCAGCACCATAGATGAGTCTAGAAGTAATCACGCAACTTGTAGTGAGTCAGAAAGCGAAAGACACCTATCCTATGATATCACTTATAGGTGTTACCTAACAATTGATACCAATGAAGATATTTCCACAGAGAAAGGCAAACACAGATTCATTACACAAACTATGGTTCACCAAATGGAAAAGTGTGAGGATTGGCTACATTACGATATTGAGGTTAATAGAGATGTACAAACACAGGTGAAATACGTAATCACCAAAGACCTACGGAATACCAAGAGAAGACTACTCAACATTGTGTCCTAACCTACATGGGAAAAGGATCCGAAGAAGAATACATATATGTATTTGTGTAAAAGAACCACATCTTGCTCACCTAGAACAAAGAGAATAGTGTAATCAAATTTGCTCTGATAAAAAATAAAAATTTAATTTAAAAAACGAACAAGAAGTAATGAGCCATAAACTCAAGGGGCTTTTTCCTGGCACATTCCATTCTAATTTACAACCTCGGTATACGACTTCCAGAAAGGCTCTGCTGCCTTAGTAACCAGATTTGGTAAATGGACAAATGCTGCCGCCTTGTGGCCGTTTCCTACAACAGCAGATTTAAACCGAGTGCTAAAAGCCACTAAATATTCACAATCATTGCAGGCCTGTAAATGACACCTGCCCTCAAAGAATATCCGGGGGTCAAAAATTGACCAAAAAATTCAAAAGAGGGCAACCTTCCAAGAAGACAATTTCAGGAGGTATATTGTACTCATACATTTTTTCTTTTTTGTTTTAACAGAAGGAAAAACTTGTGGAAAAATGCTGAACATTAAGAATTATTAAAGACATGTAAATCAGAATCACAAAGGCCTATCAGCTCACACCAGTCAGAATGGACATGTGGAAAAATTTTGTAAACATAAAATGTTCAAGTGGATGTGGAGAAATGCGTACCCTCGGTGCTAAGTCCGATGTGGTAAGACCCACTAATAGAAACACAGTGGAGGTGCTTTGAAAAGGTAAACATTGAGCTACCATATGATCCAGCAGGCCCATTCTTGCACCTATAACTTAAGGAGACAGAATTGGAAAGACACAGGCAGGCATATCTGCATTGCAGCAGTATTACAATAGCTAAGATATGGAAGGAACCAAAAAGTCCACCAACAGATGGATCGACAAAGAAGAACTGGTACAAGTAGAGATGGAATATTTCCTGGGAAAAAAATGAAACAATGTCATTTGCAACACCATACATGAGTCTAGAAGTAATCACGCAACTTGTAGTGAGTCAGAAAGCGAAAGCCACCGATCCTATGAAATCACTTAAAGGTGTTACCTAAAAATTGATACCAATGAAGATATTTCCACAGAGAAAGGCAATAATAGATTCATTAAACAAACTATGGTTCACCAAATGGAAAAGTGTGAGGATTGGCTACATTACGATATTGAGGTTAATAGAGATGTACAAACACAGGTGAAATACGTAATCACCAAAGACTTATGGAATACCAAGAGAAGACTACTCAACATTGTGTCATAACCTCCATGGGAAATGGATCTGAAGAAGAAAATATATATGTATTTGTGTAAAAGAAGCACATCTTGCTCACCTAGAACAAACAGAATAGTGTAATCAAATTTGCTGTGATAAAAAATAAAATTTAAAATAAAAACACGAACAAGAAGTAATGAGACATAAACTGAAGGGGCTTTTTCTTGGCACTTCCACTGTAATTTACAAGCTTGGAACACGACATCCAGAAAGGCTCTGCTGCCTTAGTAACCAGATTTCGTAATGGAAAAATGCTGCCCCCTTGTGGCCGTTTCCCACAACAGCAGCTTTAAACCCAGTGCTAAAGGTCACTAAATTTTCACAATCGTTGCTGGCCTGGAAATGACACCTGCTTTCAAAAAAAATCCTGAGGTCGAACATCGACCAAAAAATTCAAAAAGGGCCACCTTCTAAGAAGAAAATTTCAAGAGGTATATTGTATTCACATTTTATATATATTTTTAAATAGAAAATTAAAAGGCGTGGAAAAATGGTGAGCATTAGGAATTCTTAAGGATATGCAAATCCAAATTACAAAAACCTATCAGCTCACACCAGTCAGAATGGCCATGTGCAAAAATTCTGTAAACAATAAATGTTAAAGGGGATGTGGAGAAATGTGTACCCTCGGTGCTAAGTGGGATGTGGTAAGAGCCGCTAATGGAAACACAATGGACGTGCTTTGAAAAGGTAAACATTGAGCTACCTCATGATCCAGCAGGCCCATTCTTAGACCTATAACTTAAGAAGACAGAATTGGAAAGACACAGTCAGGCAAATCTGCACTGCAGCAGTATTACAATAGCCAAGATATGGAAGTAACCAAAAAGGCCACCAACAGATGGGTGGATAAAGAAGAACTGGTACATGTAGAGATGGAATATTTGCTAGGGAAGAAAAATGAAACAATGCCATTTGCAACAGCATAGAAAAATTTAGAAGTAATCACGCTAATTGTAGTAAGTAAGAGAGCAAAAGGCACCTATCCTATGATATCACTTATAGGTGTTACCTAACAATTGATACCAATGAAGATATTTCCACAGGGAAAGGCAATCACAGATCCATTAAACAAACTTATGGTTCACCAAATGGAAACGTGTGAGGATTGGATACATTACGATATTTGGGCTAACAGAGACATACAAACACAGGTGAAATACGTAATCACCAAAGACCTACTGAATACCAAGAGAAGACTACTCAACATTGTGTCCTAACCTACATGAGAAAAGGATCCGAAGAAGAATACATATATGTATTTGTGTAAAAGAACCACATCTTGCTCACCTAGAACAAAGAGAATAGTGTAATCAAATTTGCTCTGATAAAAAATAAAAATTATTTTAAAAAACGAACAAGAAGTAATGAGCCATAAACTCAAGGGGCTTTTTCCTGGCACATTCCATTCTAATTTACAACCTTGGTATACGACTTCCAGAAAGGCTCTGCTGCCTTAGTAACCAGATTTGGTAATGGACAAATGCTGCCGCCTTGTGGTCGTTTCCCACAACAGCAGCTTTAAACCCAGTGCTAAAGGTCATTACATATTCACAATCATTGCAGGCCTGTAAATGACACATGCCTTGAAAATAATTCTTAGGTCAAAAATCGACCAAAAATTCAAAAAAGGGCAATCTTCCAATAAGAAAATTTCAAGAAGTATATTGTGCTCACACTTTTTTTTTATAGAAAAGAAAATGGTGTGGAAAAATGCTGAACATTAGGAATTGTTAAGGACATGCAAATCCAAATTACAAAAACCTATCAGCTCACACTAGTCAGAATGGCCATGTGCAAAAATTCTGTAAAGAAAAAAAGTTCAAGGGGATGTGGAGAAATGCGTAAGCCCGGTGCTAAGTGGGACGAGGGAAGAGACACTAATGGAAACACAATGGAGGTGCCTTGAAAAGGTAAACATTGAGCTACCAGTCAATCAAGCATACCCACTGCTTTGCCTATCACCTGAGAAAATGAGAATCAAAAAGTCACAGGCTGGCAAACCTGTACTCCAGCAATATTTACCATAGCCAACACTTGGAAGCAACGAAAATGTCCTTCTACAGAGGAATGCACAAAGAAGAAGGTGCCCATGTACACAATAGAATATTCCTCCACTAAAAAATAGAAATTAAAATTTAAAAACAAACATAAGTAAGGAGACATCTCCTTCTGTGGGTTTATCCGGGCACCGTCCACTCTAACTTATAACCGAGGAACACCACTGGCAGGAAGGTCCGTTTCCCTAGTACCAGCATGGGGAATGTAGAAATGCTGCCACCCTCTGGCCGTTACCTGCAACAGCAGCTTTAAAACCTGCGCTAATGGTCACTTCATATGGAAAAGTACTGCAGGGCTGTAAATGAAACGTGCCCTCAAAAAGTCTTGAGGGTGGTAATGGCCAAAAAATTTCAAAATGTGGCACATATTTTAAGAAAACAATTTGAAGAAGTAAGCTGGAATCACAGTTTGAAAAAAATTAAAAAGGATATGCCTTAAGGCACAATTTCAACGGATTATTATACGCATGCATATCCAACCACAAAGAGGTATCAGCTCACACCAGTCAGAATAACCATCAGCAAGAAAACTACAAACACGAAATGCTGAAGGTGTTGTGGAGAAATGCATACCCTCAACATTAACTGGGACGAAACCTGGAAAGAGCCACTAATGAGAACAGAATGGAGGCGCCTTTAAAAGGTATATATTGAGCTACCATATGATCCAGCAGGCCCATTTCTGGACTTATAACCTAAGAAGACAGAAATGGCAAGACACAGGCAGGCATATCTGCATTGCAGCAGTATTACAATAGCCAAGATATGGAAGCAACGAAAACGTCCATCAACAGATGGGTGGACAAAGAAGAACTGGTACCTGTACAGATAGAATATTTGCTTGGGGAAAAAAATGAAACAATGCCATTTGCAGCACCATAGATGAGTCTAGAAGTAATCACGCAACTTGTAGTGAGTCAGAAAGCGAAAGACACCTATCCTATGATATCACTTATAGGTGTTACCTAACAATTGATACCAATGAAGATATTTCCACAGAGAAAGGCAAACACAGATTCATTACACAAACTATGGTTCACCAAATGGAAAAGTGTGAGGATTGGCTACATTACGATATTGAGGTTAATAGAGATGTACAAACACAGGTGAAATACGTAATCACCAAAGACCTACGGAATACCAAGAGTAGACTACTCAACATTGTGTCCTAACCTACATGGGAAAAGGATCCGAAGAAGAATACATATATGTATTTGTGTAAAAGAACCACATCTTGCTCACCTAGAACAAAGAGAATAGTGTAATCAAATTTGCTCTGATAAAAAATAAAAATTTAATTTAAAAAACGAACAAGAAGTAATGAGCCATAAACTCAAGGGGCTTTTTCCTGGCACATTCCATTCTAATTTACAACCTCGGTATACGACTTCCAGAAAGGCTCTGCTGCCTTAGTAACCAGATTTGGTAAATGGACAAATGCTGCCGCCTTGTGGCCGTTTCCTACAACAGCAGATTTAAACCGAGTGCTAAAAGCCACTAAATATTCACAATCATTGCAGGCCTGTAAATGACACCTGCCCTCAAAGAATATCCGGGGGTCAAAAATTGACAAAAAAGTTCAAAAGAGGGCAACCTTCCAAGAAGACAATTTCAGGAGGTATATTATACTCATACATTTTTTCTTTTTTGTTTTAACAGAAAGGAAAAACTCGTGGAATAGTGCTGAACATTAAGAATTATTCAAGACAAGTAAATCAGAATCACTAAGGCCTATCAGCTCACACCAGTCAGAATGGACATGTGGAAAAATTTTGTAAACATAAAATGTTCAAGGGGAGGTGGAGAAATGGGTACCCTCGGTGCTAAGTCCGATGTGGTAAGACCTACTAATAGAAACACAGTGGAGGTGCTTTGAAAAGGTAAACATTGAGCTACCATATGATCCAGCTGGCCCATTCTTGAACCTATAACCTAAGAAGACAGAATTGGAAAGACACAGGCAGGCATATCTGCATTGCAGCAGTATTACAATAGCTAAGATATGGAAGGAACCAAAAAGTCCACCAACAGATGGGTGGACAAAGAAGAACTGGTACAAGTAGAGATGGAATATTTGCTAGGGAAAAAAAATGAAACAATGTCATTTGCAACACCATACATGAGTCTAGAAGTAATCACGCAACTTGTAGTGAGTCAGAAAGCGAAAGCCACCGATCCTATGAAATCACTTAAAGGTGTTACCTAAAAATTGATACCAATGAAGATATTTCCACAGAGAAAGGCAATAATAGATTCATTAAACAAACTATGGTTCACCAAATGGAAAGGTGTGAGGATTGGCTACATTACGATATTGAGGTTAATAGAGATGTACAAACACAGGTGACATACCTAATCACCAAAGACCTACGGAATACCAAGAGAAGACTACTCAACATTGTGTCATAACCTCCATGGGAAATGGATCCAAAGAAGAAAATATATATGTATTTGTGTAAAAGAAGCACATCTTGCTCACCTAGAACAAACAGAATAGTGTAATCAAATTTGCTGTGATAAAAAATAAAATTTAAAATAAAAACACGAACAAGAAGTAATGAGACATAAACTGAAGGGGCTTTTTCTTGGCACTTCCACTGTAATTTACAAGCTTGGAACACGACTTCCAGAAAGGCTCTGCTGCCTTAGTAACCAGATTTGGTATCGGACAAATGCTGCCGCCTTGTGGTCGTTTCCCACAACAGCAGCTTTAAACCCAGTGCTAAAGGTCAATACATATTCACAATCATTGCAGGCCTGTAAATGACACATGCCTTGAAAATAATTCTGAGGTCAAAAATCGACCAAAAATTCAAAAAAGGTCAATCTTCCAATAAGAAAATTTCAAGAAGTATATTGTGCTCACACTTTTTTTTTATAGAAAAGAAAATGGTGTGGAAAAATGCTGAACATTAGGAATTGTTATGGACATGCAAATCCAAATTACAAAAACCTATCAGCTCACACTAGTCAGAATGGCCATGTGCAAAAATTCTGTAAAGAAAAAAAGTTCAAGGGGATGTGGTGAAATGCGTAAGCCCGGTGCTAAGTGGGACGAGGGAAGAGACACTAATGGAAACACAATGGAGGTGCCTTGAAAAGGTAAACATTGAGCTACCAGTCAATCAAGCATACCCACTGCTTTGCCTATCACCTGAGAAAATGAGAATCAAAAAGTCACAGGCTGGCAAACCTGTACTCCAGCAATATTTACCATAGCCAACACTTGGAAGCAACGAAAATGTCCTTCTACAGAGGAATGCACAAAGAAGAAGGTGCCCATGTACACAATAGAATATTCCTCCACTAAAAAATAGAAATTAAAATTTAAAAACAAACATAAGTAAGGAGACATCTCCTTCTGTGGGTTTATCCGGGTACCGTCCACTCTAACTTATAACCGAGGAACACCACTGGCAGGAAGGTCCGTTTCCCTAGTACCAGCATGGGGAATGTAGAAATGCTGCCACACTCTGGCCGTTACCTGCAACAGCAGCTTAAAAACCTGCGCTAATGGTCACTTCATATGGAAAAGTACTGCAGGGCTGTAAATGAAACGTGCCCTCAAAAAGTCTTGAGGGTGGTAATGGCCAAAAAATTTCAAAATGTGGCACATATTTTAAGAAAACAATTTGAAGAAGTAAGCTGGAATCACAGTTTGAAAAAAATTAAAAAGGATATGCCTTAAGGCACAATTTCAACGGATTATTATACACATGCATATCCAACCACAAAGAGGTATCAGCTCACACCAGTCAGAATAACCATCAGCAAGAAAACTACAAACACGAAATGCTGAAGGTGTTGTGGAGAAATGCATACCCTCAACATTAACTGGGACGAAACCTGGAAAGAGCCACTAATGAGAACAGAATGGAGGCGCCTTAAAAGGTATATATTGAGCTACCATATGATCCAGCAGGCCCATTCCTGGACTTATAACCTAAGAAGACAGAAATGGCAAGACACAGGCAGGCATATCTGCATTGCAGCAGTATTACAATAGCCAAGATATGGAAGCAACCAAAAAGGCCACCAACAGATGGGTGGACAAAGAAGAACTGGTACCTGTACAGATAGAATATTTGCTTGGGGAAAAAAATGAAACAATGCCATTTGCAGCACCATAGATGAGTCTAGAAGTAATCACGCAACTTGTAGTGAGTCAGAAAGCGAAAGACACCTATCCTATGATATCACTTATAGGTGTTACCTAACAATTGATACCAATGAAGATATTTCCACAGAGAAAGGCAAACACAGATTCATTACACAAACTATGGTTCACCAAATGGAAAAGTGTGAGGATTGGCTACATTACGATATTGAGGTTAATAGAGATGTACAAACACAGGTGAAATACGTAATCACCAAAGACCTACGGAATACCAAGAGAAGACTACTCAACATTGTGTCATAACCTCCATGGGAAATGGATCCGAAGAAGAAAATATATATGTATTTGTGTAAAAGAAGCACATCTTGCTCACCTAGAACAAACAGAATAGTGTAATCAAATTTGCTGTGATAAAAAATAAAATTTAAAATAAAAACACGAACAAGAAGTAATGAGACATAAACTGAAGGGGCTTTTTCTTGGCACTTCCACTGTAATTTACAAGCTTGGAACACGACTTCCAGAAAGGCTCTGCTGCCTTAGTAACCAGATTTCTTAATGGAAAAATGCTGCCCCCTTGTGGCCGTTTCCCACAACAGCAGCTTTAAACCCAGTGCTAAAGGTCACTAAATTTTCACAATCGTTGCTGGCCTGGAAATGACACCTGCCTTCAAAAAAAATCCTGAGGTCGAACATCGACCACAAAATTCAAAAAGGGTCACCTTCCAAGAAGAAAATTTCAAGAGGTATATTGTATTCACATTTTATATTTTTTTAAATAGAAAATTAAAAGGCGTGGAAAAATGGTGAGCATTAGGAATTGTTAAGGACATGCAAATCCAAATTACAAAAACCTATCAGCTCACACCAGTCAGAATGGCCATGTGCAAAAATTCTGTAAACAATAAATGTTACAGGGGATGTGGAGAAATGCGTCCCCTCGGTGTTAAGTGGGATGTGGTAAGAGCCACTAATGGAAACACAATGGACGTGCTTTGAAAAGGTTAACATTGAGCTACCTCATGATCCAGCAGGCCCATTCTTAGACCTATAACCTAAGAAGACAGAATTGGAAAGACACAGGCAGGCAAATCTGCACTGCAGCAGTATTACAATAGGCAAGATATGGAAGGAACCAAAAAGGCCACCAACAGATGGGTGGATAAAGAAGAACTGGTACATGTAGAGATGGAATATTTGCTAGGGAAGAAAAATGAAACAATGCCATTTGCAACAGCATAGAAAAATTTAGAAGTAATCACGCTAATTGTAGTAAGTAAGAGAGCAAAAGGCACCTATCCTATGATATCACTTATAAGTGTTACCTAAAAATTGATCCCAATGAAGATATTTCCACAGAGAAAGGCAATCACAGATCCATTAAACAAACTTATGGTTCACCAAATGGAAACGTGTGAGGATTGGATACATTACGGTATTTGGGCTAACAGAGACATACAAACACAGGTGAAAGACGTAATCACCAAAGACCTACTGAATACCAAGAGAAGACTACTCAACATTGTGTCCTAACCTACATGGGAAAAGGATCCAAAGGAGAATACCTATATGTATTTGTGTAAAAGAATCACATCTTGCTCACCTAGAACAAACAGAATAGTGTAATCAAATTTGCTCTGATAAAAAATAAAAATTTAATTTAAAAATCGAACAAGAAGTAATGAGCCATAAACTCAAGGGGCTTTTTCCTGGCACATTCCATTCTAATTTACAACCTTGGTATACGACTGCCAGAAAGGCTCTGCTGCCTTAGTAACCAGATTTGGTAATGGACAAATGCTGCCGCCTTGTGGTCGTTTCCCACAACAGCAGCTTTAAACCCAGTGCTAAAGGTCATTACATATTCACAATCATTGCAGGCCTGTAAATGACACATGCCTTGAAAACAATTCTGAGGTCAAAAATCGACCAAAAATTCAAAAAAGGGCAAACTTCCAATAAGAAAATTTCAAGAAGTATATTGTACTCACACTTTTTTCTTTTTTTTTATAGAAAAGAAACTGGTGTGGAAAAATGCTGAACATTAAGAATTGGTAAGGACATGCAAATCCAAATTACAAAAACCTATCAGCTCACACCAGTCAGAATGGCCATGTGCAAAAATTCTGTAAAGAAAAAAAGTTCAAGGGGATGTGGAGAAATGCGTACGCCCGGTGCTAAGTGGGACGAGGGAAGAGACACTAATGGAAACACAATGGAGGTGCCTTGAAAAGGTAAACATTGAGCTACCAGTCAATCAAGCATACCCACTGCTTTGCCTATCACCTGAGAAAATGAGAATCAAAAAGTCACAGGCTGGCAAACCTGTACTCCAGCAATATTTACCATAGCCAACACTTGGAAGCAACGAAAATGTCCTTCTACAGAGGAATGCACAAAGAAGGTGCCCATGTACACAATAGAATATTCCTCCACTAAAAAATAGAAATTAAAATTTAAAAACAAACATAAGTAAGGAGACATCTCCTTCTGTGGGTTTATCCGGGCACCGTCCACTCTAAATTATAACCGAGGAACACCACTGGCAGGAAGGTCCGTTTCCCTAGTACCAGCATGGGGAATGTAGAAATGCTGCCACCCTCTGGCCGTTACCTGCAACAGCAGCTTTAAAACCTGCGCTAATGGTCACTTCATATGGAAAAGTACTGCAGGGCTGTAAATGAAACGTGCCCTCAAAAAGTCTTGAGGGTGGTAATGGCCAAAAAATTTCAAAATGTGGCACATATTTTAAGAAAACAATTTGAAGAAGTAAGCTGGAATCACAGTTTGAAAAAAATTAAAAAGGATATGCCTTAAGGCACAATTTCAACGGATTATTATACGCATGCATATCCAACCACAAAGAGGTATCAGCTCACATCAGTCAGAATAACCATCAGCAAGAAAACTACAAACACGAAATGCTGAAGGTGTTGTGGAGAAATGCATACCCTCAACATTAACTGGGATGAAACCTGGAAAGAGCCACTAATGAGAACAGAATGGAGGCGCCTTTAAAAGGTATATATTGAGCTACCATATGATCCAGCAGGCCCATTCCTGGACTTATAACCTAAGAAGACAGAAATGGCAAGACACAGGCAGGCATATCTGCATTGCAGCAGTATTACAATAGCCAAGATATGGAAGCAACCAAAAAGGCCACCAACAGATGGGTGGACAAAGAAGAACTGGTACCTGTACAGATAGAATATTTGCTTGGGGAAAAAAATGAAACAAGGCCATTTGCAGCACCATAGATGAGTCTAGAAGTAATCACGCAACTTGTAGTGAGTCAGAAAGCGAAAGACACCTATCCTATGATATCACTTATAGGTGTTACCTAACAATTGATACCAATGAAGATATTTCCACAGAGAAAGGCAAACACAGATTCATTACACAAACTATGGTTCACCAAATGGAAAAGTGTGAGGATTGGCTACATTACGATATTGAGGTTAATAGAGATGTACAAACAAGGTGAAATACGTAATCACCAAAGACCTACGGAATACCAAGAGAAGACTACTCAACATTGTGTCCTAACCTACATGGGAAAAGGATCCGAAGAAGAATACATATATGTATTTGTGTAAAAGAACCACATCTTGCTCACCTAGAACAAAGAGAATAGTGTAATCAAATTTGCTCTGATAAAAAATAAAAATTTAATTTAAAAAACGAACAAGAAGTAATGAGACATAAACTCAAGTGGCTTTTTCCTGGCACATTCCATTCTAATGTACAACCTCGGTATACGACTTCCAGAAAGGCTCTGCTGCCTTAGTAACCAGATTTGGTAAATGGACAAATGCTGCCGCCTTGTGGCCGTTTCCTACAACAGCAGATTTAAACCGAGTGCTAAAAGCCACTAAATATTCACAATCATTGCAGGCCTGTAAATGACACCTGCCCTCAAAGAATATCCGGGGGTCAAAAATTGACCAAAAAATTCAAAAGAGGGCAACCTTCCAAGAAGACAATTTCAGGAGGTATATTGTACGCATACATTTTTTCTTTTTTGTTTTAACAGAAGGAAAAACTTGTGGAAAAATGCTGAACATTAAGAATTATTAAAGACATGTAAATCAGAATCACAAAGGCCTATCAGCTCACACCAGTCAGAATGGACATGTGGAAAAATTTTGTAAACATAAAATGTTCAAGTGGATGTGGAGAAATGCGTACCCTCGGTGCTAAGTCTGATGTGGTAAGACCCACTAATAGAAACACAGTGGAGGTGCTTTGAAAAGGTAAACATTGAGCTACCATATGATCCAGCTGGCCCATTCTTGAACCTATAACCTAAGAAGACAGAATTGGAAAGACACAGGCAGGCATATCTGCATTGCAGCAGTATTACAATAGCTAAGATATGGAAGGAACCAAAAAGTCCACCAACAGATGGGTCGACAAAAAGAACTGGTACAAGTAGAGATGGAATATTTCCTGGGAAAAAAATGAAACAATGTCATTTGCAACACCATACATGAGTCTAGAAGTAATCACGCAACTTGTAGTGAGTCAGAAAGCGAAAGCCACCGATCCTATGAAATCACTTAACGGTGTTACCTAAAAATTGATACCAATGAAGATATTTCCACAGAGAAAGGCAATAATAGATTCATTAAACAAACTATGCTTCACCAAATGGAAAGGTGTGAGGATTGGCTACATTACGATATTGAGGTTAATAGAGATGTACAAACACAGGTGACATACCTAATCACCAAAGACCTACGGAATACCA
Organism: Eubalaena glacialis; assembly: GCF_028564815.1. Lineage (NCBI taxonomy): Eukaryota > Metazoa > Chordata > Mammalia > Artiodactyla > Balaenidae > Eubalaena > Eubalaena glacialis. Next base: position 250,610 of record NW_026871154.1, read on the forward strand.
AGAGAAGACTACTCAACATTGTGTCATAACCTCCATGGGAAATGGATCCGAAGAAGAAAATATATATGTATTTGTGTAAAAGAAGCACATCTTGCTCACCTAGAACAAACAGAATAGTGTAATCAAATTTGCTGTGATAAAAAATAAAATTTAAAATAAAAACACGAACAAGAAGTAATGAGACATAAACTGAAGGGGCTTTTTCTTGGCACTTCCACTGTAATTTACAAGCTTGGAACACGACTTCCAGAAAGGCTCTGCTGCCTTAGTAACCAGATTTCTTAATGGAAAAATGCTGCCCCCTTGTGGCCGTTTCCCACAACAGCAGCTTTAAACCAAGTGCTAAAGGTCACTAAATTTTCACAATCGTTGCTGGCCTGGAAATGACACCTGCCTTCAAAAAAAATCCTGAGGTCGAACATCGACCACAAAATTCAAAAAGGGCCACCTTCCAAGAAGAAAATTGCAAGAGGTATATTGTATTCACATTTTATATTTTTTTAAATAGAAAATTAAAAGGCGTGGAAAAATGGTGAGCATTAGGAATTGTTAAGGACATGCAAATCCAAATTACAAAAACCTATCAGCTCACACCAGTCAGAATGGCCATGTGCAAAAATTCTGTAAAGAATAAATGTAACAGGAGATGTGGAGAAATGCGTACCCTCGGTGTTAAGTGGGATGTGGTAAGAGCCACTAATGGAAACACAGTGGACGTGCTTTGAAAAGGTTAACATTGAGCTACCTCATGATCCAGCAGGCCCATTCTTAGACCTATAACCTAAGAAGACAGAATTGGAAAGACACAGGCAGGCAAATCTGCACTGCAGCAGTATTACAATAGGCAAGATATGGAAGGAACCAAAAAGGCCACCAACAGATGGGTGGATAAAGAAGAACTGGTACATGTAGAGATGGAATATTTGCTAGGGAAGAAAAATGAAACAATGCCATTTGCAACAGCATAGAAAAATTTAGAAGTAATCACGCTAATTGTAGTAAGTAAGAGAGCAAAAGGCACCTATCCTATGATATCACTTATAAGTGTTACCTAAAAATTGATCCCAATGAAGATATTTCCACAGAGAAAGGCCATCACAGATCCATTAAACAAACTTATGGTTCACCAAATGGAAACGTGTGAGGATTGGATACATTACGGTATTTGGGCTAACAGAGACATACAAACACAGGTGAAAGACGTAATCACCAAAGACCTACTGAATACCAAGAGAAGACTACTCAACATTGTGTCCTAACCTACATGGGAAAAGGATCCAAAGGAGAATACCTATATGTATTTGTGTAAAAGAATCACATCTTGCTCACCTAGAACAAACAGAATAGTGTAATCAAATTTGCTCTGATAAAAAATAAAAATTTAATTTAAAAATCGAACAAGAAGTAATGAGCCATAAACTCAAGGGGCTTTTTCCTGGCACATTCCATTCTAATTTACAACCTTGGTATACGACTTCCAGAAAGGCTCTGCTGCCTTAGTAACCAGATTTGGTAATGGACAAATGCTGCCGCCTTGTGGCCGTTTCCCACAACAGCAGCTTTAAACCCAGTGCTAAAGGTCATTACATATTCACAATCATTGCAGGCCTGTAAATGACACATGCCTTGAAAACAATTCTGAGGTCAAAAATCGACCAAAAATTCAAAAAAGGGCAAACTTCCAATAAGAAAATTTCAAGAAGTATATTGTACTCACACTTTTTTCTTTTTTTTTATAGAAAAGAAACTGGTGTGAAAACATGCTGAACATTAGGAATTGTTAAGGACATGCAAATCCAAATTACAAAAACCTATCAGCTCACACCAGTCAGAATGGCCATGTGCAAAAATTCTGTAAAGAAAAAAGTTCAAGGGGATGTGGAGAAATGCGTACGCCCGGTGCTAAGTGGGACGAGGGAAGAGACACTAATGGAAACACAATGGAGGTGCCTTGAAAAGGTAAACATTGAGCTACCAGTCAATCAAGCATACCCACTGCTTTGCCTATCACCTGAGAAAATGAGAATCAAAAAGTCACAGGCTGGCAAACCTGTACTCCAGCAATATTTACCATAGCCAACACTTGGAAGCAACGAAAATGTCCTTCTACAGAGGAATGCACAAAGAAGAAGGTGCCCATGTACACAATAGAATATTCCTCCACTAAAAAATAGAAATTAAAATTTAAAAACAAACATAAGTAAGGAGACATCTCCTTCTGTGGGTTTATCCGGGCACCGTCCACTCTAAATTATAACCGAGGAACACCACTGGCAGGAAGGTCCGTTTCCCTAGTACCAGCATGGGGAATGTAGAAATGCTGCCACCCTCTGGCCGTTACCTGCAACAGCAGCTTTAAAACCTGCGCTAATGGTCACTTCGTATGGAAAAGTACTGCAGGGCTGTAAATGAAACGTGCCCTCAAAAAGTCTTGAGGGTGGTAATGGCCAAAAAATTTCAAAATGTGGCACATATTTTAAGAAAACAATTTGAAGAAGTAAGCTGGAATCACAGTTTGAAAAAAATTAAAAAGGATATGCCTTAAGGCACAATTTCAACGGATTATTATACGCAAGCATATCCAACCACAAAGAGGTATCAGCTCACACCAGTCAGAATAACCATCAGCAAGAAAACTACAAACACGAAATGCTGAAGGTGTTGTGGAGAAATGCATACCCTCAACATTAACTGGGACGAAATCTGGATAAAGAGCCACTAATGAGAACAGAATGGAGGCGCCTTTGAAAGGTATATATTGAGCTACCATATGATCCAGCAGGCCCATTCCTGGACTTATAACCTAAGAAGACAGAAACGGCAAGACACAGGCAGGCAAATCTGCATTGCAGCAGTATTACAATAGCCAAGATATGGAAGCAACCAAAAAGTCCATCAACAGATGGGTGGACAAAGAAGAACTGGTACCTGTACAGATAGAATATTTGCTTGGGGAAAAAAATGAAACAATGCCATTTGCAGCACCATAGGTGAGTCTAGCAGTAATCACACAACTTGTAGTGAGTCAGAAAGCGAAAGACACCTATCCTATGATATCACTTATAGGTGTTACCTAAGAATTGATACCAATGAAGATATTTCCACAGAGAAAGGCAAACACAGATTCATTACACAAACTATGGTTCACCAAATGGAAAAGTGTGAGGATTGGCTACATTACAATATTGAGGTTAATAGAGATGTACAAACACAGGTGAAATACGTAATCACCAAAGACCTACGGAATACTAAGAGAAGACTACTCAACATTGTGTCCTAACCTACATGGGAAAAGGATCCGAAGAAGAATACATATATGTATTTGTGTAAAAGAACCACATCTTGCTCACCTCGAACAAAGAGAATAGTGTAATCAAATTTGCTCTGATAAAAAATAAAAATTTAATTTAAAAAACGAACAAGAAGTAATGAGCCATAAACTCAAGGGGCTTTTTCCTGGCACATTCCATTCTAATTTACAACCTTGGTATACGACTTCCAGAAAGGCTCTGCTGCCTTAGTAACCAGATTTGGTAATGGACAAATGCTGCCGCCTTGTGGTCGTTTCCCACAACAGCAGCTTTAAACCCAGTGCTAAAGGTCATTACATATTCACAATCATTGCAGGCCTGTAAATGACACATGCCTTGAAAACAATTCTGAGGTCAAAAATCGACCAAAAATTCAAAAAAGGGCAAACTTCCAATAAGAAAATTTCAAGAAGTATATTGTACTCACACTTTTTTCTTTTTTTTTATAGAAAAGAAACTGGTGTGGAAAAATGCTGAACATTAGGAATTGTTAAGGACATGCAAATCCAAATTACAAAACCTATCAGCTCACACCAGTCAGAATGGCCATGTGCAAAAATTCTGTAAAGAAAAAAAGTTCAAGGGGATGTGGAGAAATGCGTAAGCCCGGTGCTAAGTGGGACGAGGGAAGAGACACTAATGGAAACACAATGGAGGTGCCTTGAAAAGGTAAACATTGAGCTACCAGTCAATCAAGCATACCCACTGCTTTGCCTATCACCTGAGAAAATGAGAATCAAAAAGTCACAGGCTGGCAAACCTGTACTCCAGCAATATTTACCATAGCCAACACTTGGAAGCAACGAAAATGTCCTTCTACAGAGGAATGCACAAAGAAGAAGGTGCCCATGTACACAATAGAATATTCCTCCACTAAAAAATAGAAATTAAAATTTAAAAACAAACATAAGTAAGGAGACATCTCCTTCTGTGGGTTTATCCGGGCACCGTCCACTCTAACTTATAACCGAGGAACACCACTGGCAGGAAGGTCCGTTTCCCTAGTACCAGCATGGGGAATGTAGAAATGCTGCCACCCTCTGGCCGTTACCTGCAACAGCAGCTTTAAAACCTGAGCTAATGGTCACTTCATATGGAAAAGTACTGCAGGGCTGTAAATGAAACGTGCCCTCAAAAAGTCTTGAGGGTGGTAATGGCCAAAAAATTTCAAAATGTGGCACATATTTTAAGAAAACAATTTGAAGAAGTAAGCTGGAATCACAGTTTGAAAAAAATTAAAAAGGATATGCCTTAAGGCACAATTTCAACGGATTATTATACGCATGCATATCCAACCACAAAGAGGTATCAGCTCACACCAGTCAGAATAACCATCAGCAAGAAAACTACAAACACGAAATGCTGAAGGTGTTGTGGAGAAATGCATACCCTCAACATTAACTGGGACGAAACCTGGAAAGAGCCACTAATGAGAACAGAATGGAGGCGCCTTTAAAAGGTATATATTGAGCTACCATATGATCCAGCAGGCCCATTCCTGGACTTATAACCTAAGAAGACAGAAATGGCAAGACACAGGCAGGCATATCTGCATTGCAGCAGTATTACAATAGCCAAGATATGGAAGCAACGAAAACGTCCATCAACAGATGGGTGGACAAAGAAGAACTGGTACCTGTACAGATAGAATATTTGCTTGGGGAAAAAAATGAAACAATGCCATTTGCAGCACCATAGATGAGTCTAGAAGTAATCACGCAACTTGTAGTGAGTCAGAAAGCGAAAGACACCTATCCTATGATATCACTTATAGGTGTTACCTAACAATTGATACCAATGAAGATATTTCCACAGAGAAAGGCAAACACAGATTCATTACACAAACTATGGTTCACCAAATGGAAAAGTGTGAGGATTGGCTACATTACGATATTGAGGTTAATAGAGATGTACAAACACAGGTGAAATACGTAATCACCAAAGACCTACGGAATACCAAGAGAAGACTACTCAACATTGTGTCCTAACCTACATGGGAAAAGGATCCGAAGAAGAATACATATATGTATTTGTGTAAAAGAACCACATCTTGCTCACCTAGAACAAAGAGAATAGTGTAATCAAATTTGCTCTGATAAAAAATAAAAATTTAATTTAGAAAACGAACAAGAAGTAATGAGCCATAAACTCAAGGGGCTTTTTCCTGGCACATTCCATTCTAATTTACAACCTCGGTATACGACTTCCAGAAAGGCTCTGCTGCCTTAGTAACCAGATTTGGTAAATGGACAAATGCTGCCGCCTTGTGGCCGTTTCCTACAACAGCAGATTTAAACCGAGTGCTAAAAGCCACTAAATATTCACAATCATTGCAGGCCTGTAAATGACACCTGCCCTCAAAGAATATCCGGGGGTCAAAAATTGACAAAAAATTTCAAAAGAGGGCAACCTTCCAAGAAGACAATTTCAGGAGGTATATTGTACTCATACATTTTTTCTTTTTTGTTTTAACAGAAAGGAAAAACTCGTGGAAAAATGCTGAACATTAAGAATTATTAAAGACATGTAACTCAGAATCACAAAGGCCTATCAGCTCACACCAGTCAGAATGGACATGTGGAAAAATTTTGTAAACATAAAATGTTCAAGGGGATGTGGAGAAATGCGTACCCTCGGTGCTAGGTCCGATGTGGTAAGACCCACTAATAGAAACACAGTGGAGGTGCTTTGAAAAGGTAAACATTGAGCTACCATATGATCCAGCTGGCCCATTCTTGAACCTATAACCTAAGAAGACAGAATTGGAAAGACACAGGCAGGCATATCTGCATTGCAGCAGTATTACAATAGCTAAGATATGGAAGGAACCAAAAAGTCCACCAACAGATGGGTGGACAAAGAAGAACTGGTACAAGTAGAGATGGAATATTTGCTAGGGAAAAAAAATGAAACAATGTCATTTGCAACACCATACATGAGTCTAGAAGTAATCACGCAACTTGTAGTGAGTCAGAAAGCGAAAGCCACCGATCCTATGAAATCACTTAAAGGTGTTACCTAAAAATTGATACCAATGAAGATATTTCCACAGAGAAAGGCAATAATAGATTCATTAAACAAACTATGGTTCACCAAATGGAAAGGTGTGAGGATTGGCTACATTACGATATTGAGGTTAATAGAGATGTACAAACACAGGTGACATACCTAATCACCAAAGACCTACGGAATACCAAGAGAAGACTACTCAACATTGTGTCATAACCTCCATGGGAAATGGATCCGAAGAAGAAAATATATATGTATTTGTGTAAAAGAAGCACATCTTGCTCACCTAGAACAAACAGAATAGTGTAATCAAATTTGCTGTGATAAACAATAAAATTTAAAATAAAAACACGAACAAGAAGTAATGAGACATAAACTGAAGGGGCTTTTTCTTGGCACTTCCACTGTAATTTACAAGCTTGGAACACGACTTCCAGAAAGGCTCTGCTGCCTTAGTAACCAGATTTCGTAATGGAAAAATGCTGCCCCCTTGTGGCCGTTTCCCACAACAGCAGCTTTAAACCCAGTGCTAAAGGTCACTAAATTTTCACAATCGTTGCTGGCCTGGAAATGACACCTGCCTTCAAAAAAAATCCTGAGGTCGAACATCGACCAAAAAATTCAAAAAGGGCCACCTTCCAAGAAGAAAATTTCAAGAGGTATATTGTATTCACATTTTATATTTTTTTAAATAGAAAATTAAAAGGCGTGGAAAAATGGTGAGCATTAGGAATTGTTAAGGACATGCAAATCCAAATTACAAAAACCTATCAGCTCACACCAGTCAGAATGGCCATGTGCAAAAATTCTGTAAACAATAAATGTTACAGGGGATGTGGAGAAATGTGTACCCTCGGTGCTAAGTGGGATGTGGTAAGAGCCACTAATGGAAACACAATGGACGTGCTTTGAAAAGGTTAACATTGAGCTACCTCATGATCCAGCAGGCCCATTCTTAGACCTATAACCTAAGAAGACAGAATTGGAAAGACACAGGCAGGCAAATCTGCACTGCAGCAGTATTACAATAGGCAAGATATGGAAGGAACCAAAAAGGCCACCAACAGATGGGTGGATAAAGAAGAACTGGTACATGTAGAGATGGAATATTTGCTAGGGAAGAAAAATGAAACAATGCCATTTGCAACAGCATAGAAAAATTTAGAAGTAATCACGCTAATTGTAGTAAGTAAGAGAGCAAAAGGCACCTATCCTATGATATCACTTATAAGTGTTACCTAAAAATTGATCCCAATGAAGATATTTCCACAGAGAAAGGCAATCACAGATCCATTAAACAAACTTATGGTTCACCAAATGGAAACGTGTGAGGATTGGATACATTACGGTATTTGGGCTAACAGAGACATACAAACACAGGTGAAAGACGTAATCACCAAAGACCTACTGAATACCAAGAGAAGACTACTCAACATTGTGTCCTAACCTACATGGGAAAAGGATCCAAAGGAGAATACCTATATGTATTTGTGTAAAAGAATCACATCTTGCTCACCTAGAACAAACAGAATAGTGTAATCAAATTTGCTCTGATAAAAAATAAAAATTTAATTTAAAAATCAAACAAGAAGTAATGAGCCATAAACTGAAGGGGCTTTTTCCTGGCACATTCCATTCTAATTTACAACCTTGGTATACGACTTCCAGAAAGGCTCTGCTGCCTTAGTAACCACATTTGGTAATGGACAAATGCTGCCGCCTTGTGGCCGTTTCCCACAACAGCAGCTTTAAACCCAGTGCTAAAGGTCATTACATATTCACAATCATTGCAGGCCTGTAAATGACACATGCCCGGAAAAAAATTCTGAGGTCAAAAATCGACCAAAAATTCAAAAAAGGGCGATCTTCCAATAAGAAAATTTCAAGAAGTATATTGTACTCACACTTTTTTCTTTTTTTTTTATAGAAAAGAAACTGGTGTGGAAAAATGCTGAACATTAGGAATTGTTAAGGACATGCAAATCCAAATTACAAAAACCTATCAGCTCACACCAGTCAGAATGGCCATGTGCAAAAGTTCTGTAGAGAAAAAAAGTTCAAGGGGATGTGGAGAAATGCGTACGCCCGGTGCTAAGTGGGACGAGGGAAGAGACACTAATGGAAACACAATGGAGGTGCCTTGAAAAGGTAAACATTGAGCTACCAGTCAATCAAGCATACCCACTGCTTTGCCTATCACCTGAGAAAATGAGAATCAAAAAGTCACAGGCTGGCAAACCTGTACTCCAGCAATATTTACCATAGCCAACACTTGGAAGCAACGAAAATGTCCTTCTACAGAGGAATGCACAAAGAAGAAGGTGCCCATGTACACAATAGAATATTCCTCCACTAAAAAATAGAAATTAAAATTTAAAAACAAACATAAGTAAGGAGACATCTCCTTCTGTGGGTTTATCCGGGCACCGTCCACTCTAACTTATAACCGAGGAACACCACTGGCAGGAAGGTCCGTTTCCCTAGTACCAGCATGGGGAATGTAGAAATGCTGCCACCCTCTGGCCGTTACCTGCAACAGCAGCTTTAAAACCTGCGCTAATGGTCACTTCGTATGGAAAAGTACTGCAGGGCTGTAAATGAAACGTGCCCTCAAAAAGTCTTGAGGGTGGTAATGGCCAAAAAATTTCAAAATGTGGCACATATTTTAAGAAAACAATTTGAAGAAGTAAGCTGGAATCACAGTTTGAAAAAAATTAAAAAGGATATGCCTTAAGGCACAATTTCAACGGATTATTATACGCATGCATATCCAACCACAAAGAGGTATCAGCTCACACCAGTCAGAATAACCATCAGCAAGAAAACTACAAACACGAAATGCTGAAGGTGTTGTGGAGAAATGCATACCCTCAACATTAACTGGGACGAAACCTGGAAAGAGCCACTAATGAGAACAGAATGGAGGCGCCTTTGAAAGGTACATATTGAGCTACCATATGATCCAGCAGGCCCATTTCTGGACTTATAACCTAAGAAGACAGAAACGGCAAGACACAGGCAGGCAAATCTGCATTGCAGCAGTATTACAATAGCCAAGATATGGAAGCAACCAAAAAGTCCATCAACAGATGGGTGGACAAAGAAGAACTGGTACCTGTACAGATAGAATATTTGCTTGGGGAAAAAAATGAAAAAATGCCATTTGCAACACAATAGGTGAGTCTAGAAGTAATCACGCAACTTGTAGTGAGTCAGAAAGCGAAAGACACCTATCCTATGAAATCACTTAAAGGTGTTACCTAACAATTGATACCAATGAAGATATTTCCACAGAGAAAGGCAAACACAGATTCATTACACAAACTATGGTTCACCAAATGGAAAAGTGTGAGGATTGGCTACATTACGATATTGAGGTTAATAGAGATGTACAAACACAGGTGAAATACGTAATCACCAAAGACCTACGGAATACCAAGAGAAGACTACTCAACATTGTGTCCTAACCTACATGGGAAAAGGATCCAAAGGAGAATACCTATATGTATTTGTGTAAAAGAAGCACATCTTGCTCACCTCGAACAAAGAGAATAGTGTAATCAAATTTGCTCTGATAAAAAATAAAAATTTAATTTAGAAAACGAACAAGAAGTAATGAGCCATAAACTCAAGGGGCTTTTTCCTGGCACATTCCATTCTAATTTACAACCTCGGTATACGACTTCCAGAAAGGCTCTGCTGCCTTAGTAACCAGATTTGGTAAATGGACAAATGCTGCCGCCTTGTGGCCGTTTCCTACAACAGCAGATTTAAACCGAGTGCTAAAAGCCACTAAATATTCACAATCATTGCAGGCCTGTAAATGACACCTGCCCTCAAAGAATATCCGGGGGTCAAAAATTGACAAAAAATTTCAAAAGAGGGCAACCTTCCAAGAAGACAATTTCAGGAGGTATATTGTACTCATACATTTTTTCTTTTTTGTTTTAACAGAAAGGAAAAACTCGTGGAAAAATGCTGAACATTAAGAATTATTAAAGACATGTAAATCAGAATCACAAAGGCCTATCAGCTCACACCAGTCAGAATGGACATGTGGAAAAATTTTGTAAACATAAAATGTTCAAGGGGATGTGGAGAAATGCGTACCCTCGGTGCTAGGTCCGATGTGGTAAGACCCACTAATAGAAACACAGTGGAGGTGCTTTGAAAAGGTAAACATTGAGCTACCATATGATCCAGCTGGCCCATTCTTGAACCTATAACCTAAGAAGACAGAATTGGAAAGACACAGGCAGGCATATCTGCATTGCAGCAGTATTACAATAGCTAAGATATGGAAGGAACCAAAAAGTCCACCAACAGATGGGTGGACAAAGAAGAACTGGTACAAGTAGAGATGGAATATTTGCTAGGGAAAAAAAATGAAACAATGTCATTTGCAACACCATACATGAGTCTAGAAGTAATCACGCAACTTGTAGTGAGTCAGAAAGCGAAAGCCACCGATCCTATGAAATCACTTAAAGGTGTTACCTAAAAATTGATACCAATGAAGATATTTCCACAGAGAAAGGCAATAATAGATTCATTAAACAAACTATGGTTCACCAAATGGAAAGGTGTGAGGATTGGCTACATTACGATATTGAGGTTAGTAGAGATGTACAAACACAGGTGACATACCTAATCACCAAAGACCTACGGAATACCAAGAGAAGACTACTCAACATTGTGTCATAACCTCCATGGGAAATGGATCCGAAGAAGAAAATATATATGTATTTGTGTAAAAGAAGCACATCTTGCTCACCTAGAACAAACAGAATAGTGTAATCAAATTTGCTGTGATAAACAATAAAATTTAAAATAAAAACACGAACAAGAAGTAATGAGACATAAACTGAAGGGGCTTTTTCTTGGCACTTCCACTGTAATTTACAAGCTTGGAACACGACTTCCAGAAAGGCTCTGCTGCCTTAGTAACCAGATTTCGTAATGGAAAAATGCTGCCCCCTTGTGGCCGTTTCCCACAACAGCAGCTTTAAACCCAGTGCTAAAGGTCACTAAATTTTCACAATCGTTGCTGGCCTGGAAATGACACCTGCCTTCAAAAAAAATCCTGAGGTCGAACATCGACCAAAAAATTCAAAAAGGGCCACCTTCCAAGAAGAAAATTTCAAGAGGTATATTGTATTCACATTTTATATTTTTTTAAATAGAAAATTAAAAGGCGTGGAAAAATGGTGAGCATTAGGAATTGTTAAGGACATGCAAATCCAAATTACAAAAACCTATCAGCTCACACCAGTCAGAATGGCCATGTGCAAAAATTCTGTAAACAATAAATGTTACAGGGGATGTGGAGAAATGCGTACCCTCGGTGTTAAGTGGGATGTGGTAAGAGCCACTAATGGAAACACAATGGACGTGCTTTGAAAAGGTTAACATTGAGCTACCTCATGATCCAGCAGGCCCATTCTTAGACCTATAACCTAAGAAGACAGAATTGGAAAGACACAGGCAGGCAAATCTGCACTGCAGCAGTATTACAATAGGCAAGATATGGAAGGAACCAAAAAGGCCACCAACAGATGGGTGGATAAAGAAGAACTGGTACATGTAGAGATGGAATATTTGCTAGGGAAGAAAAATGAAACAATGCCATTTGCAACAGCATAGAAAAATTTAGAAGTAATCACGCTAATTGTAGTAAGTAAGAGAGCAAAAGGCACCTATCCTATGATATCACTTATAAGTGTTACCTAAAAATTGATCCCAATGAAGATATTTCCACAGAGAAAGGCAATCACAGATCCATTAAACAAACTTATGGTTCACCAAATGGAAACGTGTGAGGATTGGATACATTACGGTATTTGGGCTAACAGAGACATACAAACACAGGTGAAAGACGTAATCACCAAAGACCTACTGAATACCAAGAGAAGACTACTCAACATTGTGTCCTAACCTACATGGGAAAAGGATCCAAAGGAGAATACCTATATGTATTTGTGTAAAAGAAGCACATCTTGCTCACCTAGAACAAACAGAATAGTGTAATCAAATTTGCTCTGATAAAAAATAAAAATTTAATTTAAAAATCGAACAAGAAGTAATGAGCCATAAACTGAAGGGGCTTTTTCCTGGCACATTCCATTCTAATTTACAACCTTGGTATACGACTTCCAGAAAGGCTCTGCTGCCTTAGTAACCAGATTTGGTAATGGACAAATGCTGCCGCCTTGTGGTCGTTTCCCACAACAGCAGCTTTAAACCCAGTGCTAAAGGTCATTACATATTCACAATCATTGCAGGCCTGTAAATGACACATGCCTTGAAAACAATTCTGAGGTCAAAAATCGACCAAAAATTCAAAAAAGGGCAAACTTCCAATAAGAAAATTTCAAGAAGTATATTGTACTCACACTTTTTTCTTTTTTTTTATAGAAAAGAAACTGGTGTGGAAAAATGCTGAACATTAGGAATTGTTAAGGACATGCAAATCCAAATTACAAAACCTATCAGCTCACACCAGTCAGAATGGCCATGTGCAAAAATTCTGTAAAGAAAAAAAGTTCAAGGGGATGTGGAGAAATGCGTAAGCCCGGTGCTAAGTGGGACGAGGGAAGAGACACTAATGGAAACACAATGGAGGTGCCTTGAAAAGGTAAACATTGAGCTACCAGTCAATCAAGCATACCCACTGCTTTGCCTATCACCTGAGAAAATGAGAATCAAAAAGTCACAGGCTGGCAAACCTGTACTCCAGCAATATTTACCATAGCCAACACTTGGAAGCAACGAAAATGTCCTTCTACAGAGGAATGCACAAAGAAGAAGGTGCCCATGTACACAATAGAATATTCCTCCACTAAAAAATAGAAATTAAAATTTAAAAACAAACATAAGTAAGGAGACATCTCCTTCTGTGGGTTTATCCGGGCACCGTCCACTCTAACTTATAACCGAGGAACACCACTGGCAGGAAGGTCCGTTTCCCTAGTACCAGCATGGGGAATGTAGAAATGCTGCCACCCTCTGGCCGTTACCTGCAACAGCAGCTTTAAAACCTGAGCTAATGGTCACTTCATATGGAAAAGTACTGCAGGGCTGTAAATGAAACGTGCCCTCAAAAAGTCTTGAGGGTGGTAATGGCCAAAAAATTTCAAAATGTGGCACATATTTTAAGAAAACAATTTGAAGAAGTAAGCTGGAATCACAGTTTGAAAAAAATTAAAAAGGATATGCCTTAAGGCACAATTTCAACGGATTATTATACGCATGCATATCCAACCACAAAGAGGTATCAGCTCACACCAGTCAGAATAACCATCAGCAAGAAAACTACAAACACGAAATGCTGAAGGTGTTGTGGAGAAATGCATACCCTCAACATTAACTGGGACGAAACCTGGAAAGAGCCACTAATGAGAACAGAATGGAGGCGCCTTTGAAAGGTACATATTGAGCTACCATATGATCCAGCAGGCCCATTTCTGGACTTATAACCTAAGAAGACAGAAACGGCAAGACACAGGCAGGCAAATCTGCATTGCAGCAGTATTACAATAGCCAAGATATGGAAGCAACCAAAAAGTCCATCAACAGATGGGTGGACAAAGAAGAACTGGTACCTGTACAGATAGAATATTTGCTTGGGGAAAAAAATGAAACAATGTCAGTTGCAGCACCATAGGTGAGTCTAGAAGTAATCACGCAACTTGTAGTGAGTCAGAAAGCGAAAGACACCTATCCTATGATATCACTTATAGGTGTTACCTAACAATTGATACCAATGAAGATATTTCCACAGAGAAAGGCAAACACAGATTCATTACACAAACTATGGTTCACCAAATGGAAAAGTGTGAGGATTGGCTACATTACGATATTGAGGTTAATAGAGATGTACAAACACAGGTGAAATACGTAATCACCAAAGACCTACGGAATACCAAGAGAAGACTACTCAACATTGTGTCCTAACCTACATGGGAAAAGGATCCGAAGAAGAATACATATATGTATTTGTGTAAAAGAACCACATCTTGCTCACCTCGAACAAAGAGAATAGTGTAATCAAATTTGCTCTCATAAAAAATAAAAATTTAATTTAAAAAACGAACAAGAAGTAATGAGCCATAAACTCAAGGGGCTTTTACCTGGCACATTCCATTCTAATTTACAACCTCGGTATACGACTTCCAGAAAGGCTCTGCTGCCTTAGTAACCAGATTTGGTAAATGGACAAATGCTGCCGCCTTGTGGCCGTTTCCTACAACAGCAGATTTAAACCGAGTGCTAAAAGCCACTAAATATTCACAATCATTGCAGGCCTGTAAATGACACCTGCCCTCAAAGAATATCCGGGGGTCAAAAATTGACCAAAAAATTCAAAAGAGGGCAACCTTCCAAGAAGACAATTTCAAGAGGTATATTGTACTCATACATTTTTTCTTTTTTGTTTTAACAGAAAGGAAAAACTCGTGGAAAAATGCTGAACATTAAGAATTATTAAAGACATGTAAATCAGAATCACAAAGGCCTATCAGCTCACACCAGTCAGAATGGACATGTGGAAAAATTTTGTAAACATAAAATGTTCAAGGGGATGTGGAGAAATGCGTACCCTCGGTGCTAGGTCCGATGTGGTAAGACCCACTAATAGAAACACAGTGGAGGTGCTTTGAAAAGGTAAACATTGAGCTACCATATGATCCAGCAGGCCCATTCTTGGACCTATAACCTAAGAAGACAGAATTGGAAAGACACAGGCAGGCAAATCTGCACTGCAGCAGTATTACAATAGCTAAGATAGGGAAGGAACCAAAAAGTCCACCAACAGATGGGTGGACAAAGAAGAACTGGTACAAGTAGAGATGGAATATTTGCTAGGGAAAAAAAATGAAACAATGTCATTTGCAACACCATACATGAGTCTAGAAGTAATCACGCAACTTGTAGTGAGTCAGAAAGCGAAAGCCACCGATCCTATGAAATCACTTAAAGGTGTTACCTAAAAATTGATACCAATGAAGATATTTCCACAGAGAAAGGCAATAATAGATTCATTAAACAAACTATGGTTCACCAAATGGAAAAGTGTGAGGATTGGCTACATTACGATATTGAGGTTAATAGAGATGTACAAACACAGGTGAAATACGTAATCACCAAAGACTTATGGAATACCAAGAGAAGACTACTCAACATTGTGTCATAACCTCCATGGGAAATGGATCCGAAGAAGAAAATATATATGTATTTGTGTAAAAGAAGCACATCTTGCTCACCTAGAACAAACAGAATAGTGTAATCAAATTTGCTGTGATAAACAATAAAATTTAAAATAAAAACACGAACAAGAAGTAATGAGACATAAACTGAAGGGGCTTTTTCTTGGCACCTCCAATGTAATTTACAAGCTTGGAACACGACTTCCAGAAAGGCTCTGCTGCCTTAGTAACCAGATTTCGTAATGGAAAAATGCTGCCCCCTTGTGGCCGTTTCCCACAACAGCAGCTTTAAACCCAGTGCTAAAGGTCACTAAATATTCACAATCGTTGCTGGCCTGGAAATGACACCTGCCTTCAAAAAAAATCCTGAGGTCGAACATCGACCAAAAAATTCAAAAAGGGCCACCTTCTAAGAAGAAAATTTCAAGAGGTATATTGTATTCACATTTTATATATTTTTTAAATAGAAAATTAAAAGGCGTGGAAAAATGGTGAGCATTAGGAATTCTTAAGGACATGCAAATCCAAATTACAAAAACCTATCAGCTCACACCAGTCAGAATGGCCATGTGCAAAAATTCTGTAAACAATAAATGTTACAGGGGATGTGGAGAAATGCGTACCCTCGGTGCTAAGTGGGATGTGGTAAGAGCCACTAATGGAAACACAATGGACGTGCTTTGAAAAGGTAAACACTGAGCTACCTCATGATCCAGCAGGCCCATTCTTAGACCTATAACTTAAGAAGACAGAATTGGAAAGACACAGGCAGGCAAATCTGCACTGCAGCAGTATTACAATAGCCAAGATATGGAAGTAACCAAAAAGGCCACCAACAGATGGGTGGATAAAGAAGAACTGGTACATGTAGAGATGGAATATTTGCTAGGGAAGAAAAATGAAACAATGCCATTTGCAACAGCATAGAAAAATTTAGAAGTAATCACGCAAATTGTAGTAAGTAAGAGAGCAAAAGGCACCTATCCTATGATATCACTTATAGGTGTTACCTAACAATTGATACCAATGAAGATATTTCCACAGGGAAAGGCAATCACACATCCATTAAACAAACTTATGGTTCACCAAATGGAAACGTGTGAGGATTGGATACATTACGGTATTTGGGCTAACAGAGACATACAAACACAGGTGAAATACGTAATCACCAAAGACCTACTGAATACCAAGAGAAGACTACTCAACATTGTGTCCTAAACTACATGGGAAAAGGATCCAAAGAAGAATACCTATATGTATTTGTGTAAAAGAAGCACATCTTGCTCACCTAGAACAAACAGAATAGTGTAATCAAATTTGCTCTGATAAAAAATAAAAATTTAATTTAAAAAACGAACAAGAAGTAATGAGCCATAAACTCAAGGGGCTTTTTCCTGGCACATTCCATTCTAATTTACAACCTTGGTATACGACTTCCAGAAAGGCTCTGCTGCCTTAGTAACCAGATTTGGTAATGGACAAATGCTGCCGCCTTGTGGCCGTTTCCCACAACAGCAGCTTTAAACCCAGTGCTAAAGGTCATTACATATTCACAATCATTGCAGGCCTGTAAATGACACATGCCCGGAAAAAAATTCTGAGGTCAAAAATCGACCAAAAATTCAAAAAAGGGCGATCTTCCAATAAGAAAATTTCAAGAAGTATATTGTACTCACACTTTTTTCTTTTTTTTTTATAGAAAAGAAACTGGTGTGGAAAAATGCTGAACATTAGGAATTGTTAAGGACATGCAAATCCAAATTACAAAAACCTATCAGCTCACACCAGTCAGAATGGCCATGTGCAAAAGTTCTGTAGAGAAAAAAAGTTCAAGGGGATGTGGAGAAATGCGTACGCCCGGTGCTAAGTGGGACGAGGGAAGAGACACTAATGCAAACACAATGGAGGTGCCTTGAA
Source organism: Eubalaena glacialis (assembly GCF_028564815.1). Taxonomy (NCBI): domain Eukaryota; kingdom Metazoa; phylum Chordata; class Mammalia; order Artiodactyla; family Balaenidae; genus Eubalaena; species Eubalaena glacialis. The sequence continues at coordinate 268,050 of NW_026871154.1, forward strand.
AAGGTAAACATTGAGCTACCAGTCAATCAAGCATACCCACTGCTTTGCCTATCACCTGAGAAAATGAGAATCAAAAAGTCACAGGCTGGCAAACCTGTACTCCAGCAATATTTACCACAGCCAACACTTGGAAGCAACGAAAATGTCCTTCTACAGAGGAATGCACAAAGAAGAAGGTGCCCATGTACACAATAGAATATTACTCCACTAAAAAATAGAAATTAAAATTTAAAAACAAACATAAGTAAGGAGACATCTCCTTTTGTGGGTTTATCCGGGCACCGTCCACTCTAACTTATAACCGAGGAACACCACTGGCAGGATGGTCCGTTTCCCTAGTACCAGCATGGGGAATGTAGAAATGCTGCCACCCTCTGGCCGTTACCTGCAACAGCAGCTTTAAAACCTGCGCTAATGGTCACTTCGTATGGAAAAGTACTGCAGGGCTGTAAATGAAACGTGCCCTCAAAAAGTCTTGAGGGTGGTAATGGCCAAAAAATTTCAAAATGTGGCACATATTTTAAGAAAACAATTTGAAGAAGTAAGCTGGAATCAGAGTTTGAAAAAAATTAAAAAGGATATGCCTTAAGGCACAATTTCAACGGATTATTATACGCATGCATATCCAACCACAAAGAGGTATCAGCTCACACCAGTCAGAATAACCATCAGCAAGAAAACTACAAACACGAAATGCTGAAGGTGTTGTGGAGAAATGCATACCCTCAACATTAACTGGGACGAAATCTGGATAAAGAGCCACTAATGAGAACAGAATGGAGGCGCCTTTGAAAGGTATATATTGAGCTACCATATGATCCAGCAGGCCCATTCCTGGACTTATAACCTAAGAAGACAGAAACGGCAAGACACAGGCAGGCAAATCTGCATTGCAGCAGTATTACAATAGCCAAGATATGGAAGCAACGAAAAAGTCCATCAACAGATGGGTGGACAAAAAAGAACTGGTACCTGTACAGATGGAATATTTGCTTGGGGAAAAAAATGAAAAAATGCCATTTGCAACACAATAGGTGAGTCTAGAAGTAATCACGCAACTTGTAGTGAGTCAGAAAGCGAAAGAAACCTATCCTATGAAATCACTTAAAGGTGTTACCTAATAATTGATACCAATGAAGATATTTCCACAGAGAAAGGCAAACACAGATTCATTACACAAACTATGGTTCACCAAATGGAAAAGTGTGAGGATTGGCTACATTACGATATTGAGGTTAATAGAGATGTACAAACACAGGTGAAATACGTAATCACCAAAGACCTACGGAATACCAAGAGAAGACTACTCAACATTGTGTCCTAACCTACATGGGAAAAGGATCCGAAGAAGAATACATATATGTATTTGTGTAAAAGAACCACATCTTGCTCACCTAGAACAAAGAGAATAGTGTAATCAAATTGCTCTGATAAAAAATAAAAATTTAATTTAAAAAACGAACAAGAAGTAATGAGCCATAAACTCAAGCGGCTTTTTCCTGGCACATTCCATTCTAATTTACAACCTCGGTATACGACTTCCAGAAAGGCTCTGCTGCCTTAGTAACCAGATTTGGTAAATGGACAAATGCTGCCGCCTTGTGGCCGTTTCCTACAACAGCAGATTTAAACCGAGTGCTAAAAGCCACTAAATATTCACAATCATTGCAGGCCTGTAAATGACACCTGCCCTCAAAGAATATCCGGGGGTCAAAAATTGACCAAAAAATTCAAAAGAGGGCAACCTTCCAAGAAGACAATTTCAGGAGGTATATTGTACTCATACATTTTTTCTTTTTTGTTTTAACAGAAAGGAAAAACTCGTGGAAAAATGCTGAACATTAAGAATTATTAAAGACATGTAAATCAGAATCACAAAGGCCTATCAGCTCACACCAGTCAGAATGGACATGTGGAAAAATTTTGTAAACATAAAATGTTCAAGGGGATGTGGAGAAATGCGTACCCTCGGTGCTGAGTCCGATGTGGTAAGACCCACTAATAGAAACACAGTGGAGGTGCTTTGAAAAGGTAAACATTGAGCTACCTCATGATCCAGCAGGCCCATTCTTGGACCTATAACCTAAGAAGACAGAATTGGAAAGACACAGGCAGGCATATCTGCATTGCAGCAGTATTACAATAGCTAAGATAGGGAAGGAACCAAAAAGTACACCAACAGATGGGTGGACAAAGAAGAACTGGTACAAGTAGAGATGGAATATTTGCTAGGGAAAAAAAATGAAACAATGTCATTTGCAACACCATACATGAGTCTAGAAGTAATCACGCAACTTGTAGTGAGTCAGAAAGCGAAAGCCACCGATCTTATGAAATCACTTAAAGGTGTTACCTAAAAATTGATACCAATGAAGATATTTCCACAGAGAAAGGCAATAATAGATTCATTAAACAAACTATGGTTCACCAAATGGAAAAGTGTGAGGATTGGCTACATTACGATATTGAGGTTAATAGAGATGTACAAACACAGGTGAAATACGTAATCACCAAAGACTTATGGAATACCAAGAGAAGACTACTCAACATTGTGTCATAACCTCCATGGGAAATGGATCCGAAGAAGAAAATATATATGTATTTGTGTAAAAGAAGCACATCTTGCTCACCTAGAACAAACAGAATAGTGTAATCAAATTTGCTGTGATAAACAATAAAATTTAAAATAAAAACACGAACGAGAAGTAATGAGACATAAACTGAAGGGGCTTTTTCTTGGCACTTCCACTGTAATTTACAAGCTTGGAACACGACTTCCAGAAAGGCTCTGCTGCCTTAGTAACCAGATTTCTTAATGGAAAAATGCTGCCCCCTTGTGGCCGTTTCCCACAACAGCAGCTTTAAACCCAGTGCTAAAGGTCACTAAATATTCACAATCGTTGCTGGCCTGGAAATGACACCTGCCTTCAAAAAAAATCCTGAGGTCGAACATCGACCAAAAAATTCAAAAAGGGCCACCTTCTAAGAAGAAAATTTCAAGAGGTATATTGTATTCACATTTTATATATTTTTAAATAGAAAATTAAAAGGCGTGGAAAAATGGTGAGCATTAGGAATTGTTAAGGACATGCAAATCCAAATTACAAAAACCTATCAGCTCACACAGTCAGAATGGCCATGTGCAAAAATTCTGTAAACAATAAATGTTAAAGGGGATGTGGAGAAATGCGTACCCTCGGTGCTAAGTGGGATGTGGTAAGAGCCACTAATGGAAACACAATGGACGTGCTTTGAAAAGGTAAACATTGAGCTACCTCATGATCCAGCAGGCCCATTCTTAGACCTATAACTTAAGAAAACAGAATTGGAAAGACACAGGCAGGCAAATCTGCACTGCAGCAGTATTACAATAGCCAAGATATGGAAGGAACCAAAAAGGCCACCAACAGATGGGTGGATAAAGAAGAACTGGTACATGTAGAGATGGAATATTTGCTAGGGAAGAAAAATGAAACAATGCCATTTGCAACAGCATAGAAAAATTTAGAAGTAATCACGCAAATTGTAGTAAGTAAGAGAGCAAAAGGCACCTATCCTATGATATCACTTATAGGTGTTACCTAACAATTGATACCAATGAAGATATTTCCACAGAGAAAGGCAAACACAGATTCATTACACAAACTATGGTTCACCAAATGGAAAAGTGTGAGGATTGGCTACATTACGATATTGAGGTTAATAGAGATGTACAAACACAGGTGAAATACGTAATCACCAAAGACCTACGGAATACAAAGAGAAGACTACTCAACATTGTGTCCTAACCTACATGGGAAAAGGATCCGAAGAAGAATACATATATGTATTTGTGTAAAAGAACCACATCTTGCTCACCTAGAACAAAGAGAATAGTGTAATCAAATTGCTCTGATAAAAAATAAAAATTTAATTTAAAAAACGAACAAGAAGTAATGAGCCATAAACTGAAGGGGCTTTTTCCTGGCACATTCCATTCTAATTTACAACCTTGGTATACGACTTCCAGAAAGGCTCTGCTGCCTTAGTAACCACATTTGGTAATGGACAAATGCTGCCGCCTTGTGGCCGTTTCCCACAACAGCAGCTTTAAACCCAGTGCTAAAGGTCATTACATATTCACAATCATTGCAGGCCTGTAAATGACACATGCCCGGAAAAAAATTCTGAGGTCAAAAATCGACCAAAAATTCAAAAAAGGGCGATCTTCCAATAAGAAAATTTCAAGAAGTATATTGTACTCACACTTTTTTCTTTTTTTTTTATAGAAAAGAAACTGGTGTGGAAAAATGCTGAACATTAGGAATTGTTAAGGACATGCAAATCCAAATTACAAAAACCTATCAGCTCACACCAGTCAGAATGGCCATGTGCAAAAGTTCTGTAGAGAAAAAAAGTTCAAGGGGATGTGGAGAAATGCGTACGCCCGGTGCTAAGTGGGACGAGGGAAGAGACACTAATGCAAACACAATGGAGGTGCCTTGAAAAGGTAAACATTGAGCTACCAGTCAATCAAGCATACCCACTGCTTTGCCTATCACCTGAGAAAATGAGAATCAAAAAGTCACAGGCTGGCAAACCTGTACTCCAGCAATATTTACCACAGCCAACACTTGGAAGCAACGAAAATGTCCTTCTACAGAGGAATGCACAAAGAAGAAGGTGCCCATGTACACAATAGAATATTACTCCACTAAAAAATAGAAATTAAAATTTAAAAATAAACATAAGTAAGGAGACATCTCCTTTTGTGGGTTTATCCGGGCACCGTCCACTCTAAATATTAACCGACGAACACCACTGGCAGGAAGGTCCGTTTCCCTAGTACCAGCATGGGGAATGTAGAAATGCTGCCACCCTCTGGCCGTTACCTGCAACAGCAGCTTTAAAACCTGCGCTAATGGTCACTTCGTATGGAAAAGTACTGCAGGGCTGTAAATGAAACGTGCCCTCAAAAAGTCTTGAGGGTGGTAATGGCCAAAAAATTTCAAAATGTGGCACATATTTTACGAAAACAATTTGAAGAAGTAAGCTGGAATCAGAGTTTGAAAAAAATTAAAAAGGATATGCCTTAAGGCACAATTTCAACGGATTATTATACGCATGCATATCCAACCACAAAGAGGTATCAGCTCACACCAGTCAGAATAACCATCAGCAAGAAAACTACAAACACGAAATGCTGAAGGTGTTGTGGAGAAATGCATACCCTCAACATTAACTGGGACGAAACCTGGAAAGAGCCACTAATGAGAACAGAATGGAGGCGCCTTTGAAAGGTACATATTGAGCTACCATATGATCCAGCAGGCCCATTTCTGGACTTATAACCTAAGAAGACAGAAACGGCAAGACACAGGCAGGCAAATCTGCATTGCAGCAGTATTACAATAGCCAAGATATGGAAGCAACCAAAAAGTCCATCAACAGATGGGTGGACAAAGAAGAACTGGTACCTGTACAGATAGAATATTTGCTTGGGGAAAAAAATGAAACAATGCCAGTTGCAGCACCATAGGTGAGTCTAGAAGTAATCACGCAACTTGTAGTGAGTCAGAAAGCGAAAGACACCTATCCTATGATATCACTTATAGGTGTTACCTAACAATTGATACCAATGAAGATATTTCCACAGAGAAAGGCAAACACAGATTCATTACACAAACTATGGTTCACCAAATGGAAAAGTGTGAGGATTGCCTACATTACGATATTGAGGTTAATAGAGATGTACAAACACAGGTGAAATACGTAATCACCAAAGACCTACGGAATACCAAGAGAAGACTACTCAACATTGTGTCCTAACCTACATGGGAAAAGGATCCGAAGAAGAATACATATATGTATTTGTGTAAAAGAACCACATCTTGCTCACCTCGAACAAAGAGAATAGTGTAATCAAATTTGCTCTCATAAAAAATAAAAATTTAATTTAAAAAACGAACAAGAAGTAATGAGCCATAAACTCAAGGGGCTTTTACCTGGCACATTCCATTCTAATTTACAACCTCGGTATACGACTTCCAGAAAGGCTCTGCTGCCTTAGTAACCAGATTTGGTAAATGGACAAATGCTGCCGCCTTGTGGCCGTTTCCTACAACAGCAGATTTAAACCGAGTGCTAAAAGCCACTAAATATTCACAATCATTGCAGGCCTGTAAATGACACCTGCCCTCAAAGAATATCCGGGGGTCAAAAATTGACCAAAAAATTCAAAAGAGGGCAACCTTCCAAGAAGACAATTTCAAGAGGTATATTGTACTCATACATTTTTTCTTTTTTGTTTTAACAGAAAGGAAAAACTCGTGGAAAAATGCTGAACATTAAGAATTATTAAAGACATGTAAATCAGAATCACAAAGGCCTATCAGCTCACACCAGTCAGAATGGACATGTGGAAAAATTTTGTAAACATAAAATGTTCAAGGGGATGTGGAGAAATGCGTACCCTCGGTGCTAGGTCCGATATGGTAAGACCCACTAATAGAAACACAGTGGAGTTGCTTTGAAAAGGTAAACATTGAGCTACCATATGATCCAGCAGGCCCATTCTTGGACCTATAACCTAAGAAGACAGAATTGGAAAGACACAGGCAGGCAAATCTGCACTGCAGCAGTATTACAATAGCTAAGATAGGGAAGGAACCAAAAAGTCCACCAACAGATGGGTGGACAAAGAAGAACTGGTACAAGTAGAGATGGAATATTTGCTAGGGAAAAAAAATGAAACAATGTCATTTGCAACACCATACATGAGTCTAGAAGTAATCACGCAACTTGTAGTGAGTCAGAAAGCGAAAGCCACCGATCCTATGAAATCACTTAAAGGTGTTACCTAAAAATTGATACCAATGAAGATATTTCCACAGAGAAAGGCAATAATAGATTCATTAAACAAACTATGGTTCACCAAATGGAAAAGTGTGAGGATTGGCTACATTACGATATTGAGGTTAATAGAGATGTACAAACACAGGTGAAATACGTAATCACCAAAGACTTATGGAATACCAAGAGAAGACTACTCAACATTGTGTCATAACCTCCATGGGAAATGGATCCGAAGAAGAAAATATATATGTATTTGTGTAAAAGAAGCACATCTTGCTCACCTAGAACAAACAGAATAGTGTAATCAAATTTGCTGTGATAAACAATAAAATTTAAAATAAAAACACGAACAAGAAGTAATGAGACATAAACTGAAGGGGCTTTTTCTTGGCACTTCCACTGTAATTTACAAGCTTGGAACACGACTTCCAGAAAGGCTCTGCTGCCTTAGTAACCAGATTTCGTAATGGAAAAATGCTGCCCCCTTGTGGCCGTTTCCCACAACAGCAGCTTTAAACCCAGTGCTAAAGGTCACTAAATATTCACAATCGTTGCTGGCCTGGAAATGACACCTGCCTTCAAAAAAAATCCTGAGGTCGAACATCGACCAAAAAATTCAAAAAGGGCCACCTTCTAAGAAGAAAATTTCAAGAGGTATATTGTATTCACATTTTATATATTTTTTAAATAGAAAATTAAAAGGCGTGGAAAAATGGTGAGCATTAGGAATTCTTAAGGACATGCAAATCCAAATTACAAAAACCTATCAGCTCACACCAGTCAGAATGGCCATGTGCAAAAATTCTGTAAACAATAAATGTTAAAGGGGATGTGGAGAAATGCGTACCCTCGGTGCTAAGTGGGATGTGGTAAGAGCCACTAATGGAAACACAATGGACGTGCTTTGAAAAGGTAAACACTGAGCTACCTCATGATCCAGCAGGCCCATTCTTAGACCTATAACTTAAGAAGACAGAATTGGAAAGACACAGGCAGGCAAATCTGCACTGCAGCAGTATTACAATAGCCAAGATATGGAAGTAACCAAAAAGGCCACCAACAGATGGGTGGATAAAGAAGAACTGGTACATGTAGAGATGGAATATTTGCTAGGGAAGAAAAATGAAACAATGCCATTTGCAACAGCATAGAAAAATTTAGAAGTAATCACGCAAATTGTAGTAAGTAAGAGAGCAAAAGGCACCTATCCTATGATATCACTTAGAGGTGTTACCTAACAATTGATACCAATGAAGATATTTCCACAGGGAAAGGCAATCACACATCCATTAAACAAACTTATGGTTCACCAAATGGAAACGTGTGAGGATTGGATACATTACGATATTTGGGCTAACAGAGACATACAAACACAGGTGAAAGACGTAATCACCAAAGACCTACTGAATACCAAGAGAAGACTACTCAACATTGTGTCCTAAACTACATGGGAAAAGGATCCAAAGAAGAATACCTATATGTATTTGTGTAAAAGAAGCACATCTTGCTCACCTAGAACAAACAGAATAGTGTAATCAAATTTGCTCTGATAAAAAATAAAAATTTAATTTAAAAAACGAACAAGAAGTAATGAGCCATAAACTCAAGGGGCTTTTTCCTGGCACATTCCATTCTAATTTACAACCTTGGTATACGACTTCCAGAAAGGCTCTGCTGCCTTAGTAACCACATTTGGTAATGGACAAATGCTGCCGCCTTGTGGCCGTTTCCCACAACAGCAGCTTTAAACCCAGTGCTAAAGGTCATTACATATTCACAATCATTGCAGGCCTGTAAATGACACATGCCCGGAAAAAAATTCTGAGGTCAAAAATCGACCAAAAATTCAAAAAAGGGCGATCTTCCAATAAGAAAATTTCAAGAAGTATATTGTACTCACACTTTTTTCTTTTTTTTTTATAGAAAAGAAACTGGTGTGGAAAAATGCTGAACATTAGGAATTGTTAAGGACATGCAAATCCAAATTACAAAAACCTATCAGCTCACACCAGTCAGAATGGCCATGTGCAAAAGTTCTGTAGAGAAAAAAAGTTCAAGGGGATGTGGAGAAATGCGTACGCCCGGTGCTAAGTGGGACGAGGGAAGAGACACTAATGCAAACACAATGGAGGTGCCTTGAAAAGGTAAACATTGAGCTACCAGTCAATCAAGCATACCCACTGCTTTGCCTATCACCTGAGAAAATGAGAATCAAAAAGTCACAGGCTGGCAAACCTGTACTCCAGCAATATTTACCACAGCCAACACTTGGAAGCAACGAAAATGTCCTTCTACAGAGGAATGCACAAAGAAGAAGGTGCCCATGTACACAATAGAATATTACTCCACTAAAAAATAGAAATTAAAATTTAAAAACAAACATAAGTAAGGAGACATCTCCTTTTGTGGGTTTATCCGGGCACCGTCCACTCTAACTTATAACCGAGGAACACCACTGGCAGGAAGGTCCGTTTCCCTAGTACCAGCATGGGGAATGTAGAAATGCTGCCACCCTCTGGCCGTTACCTGCAACAGCAGCTTTAAAACCTGCGCTAATGGTCACTTCGTATGGAAAAGTACTGCAGGGCTGTAAATGAAACGTGCCCTCAAAAAGTCTTGAGGGTGGTAATGGCCAAAAAATTTCAAAATGTGGCACATATTTTAAGAAAACAATTTGAAGAAGTAAGCTGGAATCAGAGTTTGAAAAAAATTAAAAAGGATATGCCTTAAGGCACAATTTCAACGGATTATTATACGCATGCATATCCAACCACAAAGAGGTATCAGCTCACACCAGTCAGAATAACCATCAGCAAGAAAACTACAAACACGAAATGCTGAAGGTGTTGTGGAGAAATGCATACCCTCAACATTAACTGGGACGAAATCTGGATAAAGAGCCACTAATGAGAACAGAATGGAGGCGCCTTTGAAAGGTATATATTGAGCTACCATATGATCCAGCAGGCCCATTCCTGGACTTATAACCTAAGAAGACAGAAACGGCAAGACACAGGCAGGCAAATCTGCATTGCAGCAGTATTACAATAGCCAAGATATGGAAGCAACGAAAAAGTCCATCAACAGATGGGTGGACAAAAAAGAACTGGTACCTGTACAGATGGAATATTTGCTTGGGGAAAAAAATGAAAAAATGCCATTTGCAACACAATAGGTGAGTCTAGAAGTAATCACGCAACTTGTAGTGAGTCAGAAAGCGAAAGACACCTATCCTATGAAATCACTTATAGGTGTTACCTAACAATTGATACCAATGAAGATATTTCCACAGAGAAAGGCAAACACAGATTCATTACACAAACTATGGTTCACCAAATGGAAAAGTGTGAGGATTGGCTACATTACGATATTGAGGTTAATAGAGATGTACAAACACAGGTGAAATACGTAATCACCAAAGACCTACGGAATACCAAGAGAAGACTACTCAACATTGTGTCCTAACCTACATGGGAAAAGGATCCGAAGAAGAATACATATATGTATTTGTGTAAAAGAACCACATCTTGCTCACCTAGAACAAAGAGAATAGTGTAATCAAATTGCTCTGATAAAAAATAAAAATTTAATTTAAAAAACGAACAAGAAGTAATGAGCCATAAACTCAAGCGGCTTTTTCCTGGCACATTCCATTCTAATTTACAACCTCGGTATACGACTTCCAGAAAGGCTCTGCTGCCTTAGTAACCAGATTTGGTAAATGGACAAATGCTGCCGCCTTGTGGCCGTTTCCTACAACAGCAGATTTAAACCGAGTGCTAAAAGCCACTAAATATTCACAATCATTGCAGGCCTGTAAATGACACCTGCCCTCAAAGAATATCCGGGGGTCAAAAATTGACCAAAAAATTCAAAAGAGGGCAACCTTCCAAGAAGACAATTTCAGGAGGTATATTGTACTCATACATTTTTTCTTTTTTGTTTTAACAGAAAGGAAAAACTCGTGGAAAAATGCTGAACATTAAGAATTATTAAAGACATGTAAATCAGAATCACAAAGGCCTATCAGCTCACACCAGTCAGAATGGACATGTGGAAAAATTTTGTAAACATAAAATGTTCAAGGGGATGTGGAGAAATGCGTACCCTCGGTGCTGAGTCCGATGTGGTAAGACCCACTAATAGAAACACAGTGGAGGTGCTTTGAAAAGGTAAACATTGAGCTACCTCATGATCCAGCAGGCCCATTCTTGGACCTATAACCTAAGAAGACAGAATTGGAAAGACACAGGCAGGCATATCTGCATTGCAGCAGTATTACAATAGCTAAGATAGGGAAGGAACCAAAAAGTCCACCAACAGATGGGTGGACAAAGAAGAACTGGTACAAGTAGAGATGGAATATTTGCTAGGGAAAAAAAATGAAACAATGTCATTTGCAACACCATACATGAGTCTAGAAGTAATCACGCAACTTGTAGTGAGTCAGAAAGCGAAAGCCACCGATCTTATGAAATCACTTAAAGGTGTCACCTAAAAATTGATACCAATGAAGATATTTCCACAGAGAAAGGCAATAATAGATTCATTAAAGAAACTATGGTTCACCAAATGGAAAAGTGTGAGGATTGGCTACATTACGATATTGAGGTTAATAGAGATGTACAAACACAGGTGAAATACGTAATCACCAAAGACTTATGGAATACCAAGAGAAGACTACTCAACATTGTGTCATAACCTCCATGGGAAATGGATCCGAAGAAGAAAATATATATGTATTTGTGTAAAAGAAGCACATCTTGCTCACCTAGAACAAACAGAATAGTGTAATCAAATTTGCTGTGATAAACAATAAAATTTAAAATAAAAACACGAACGAGAAGTAATGAGACATAAACTGAAGGGGCTTTTTCTTGGCACTTCCACTGTAATTTACAAGCTTGGAACACGACTTCCAGAAAGGCTCTGCTGCCTTAGTAACCAGATTTCTTAATGGAAAAATGCTGCCCCCTTGTGGCCGTTTCCCACAACAGCAGCTTTAAACCCAGTGCTAAAGGTCACTAAATATTCACAATCGTTGCTGGCCTGGAAATGACACCTGCCTTCAAAAAAAATCCTGAGGTCGAACATCGACCAAAAAATTCAAAAAGGGCCACCTTCTAAGAAGAAAATTTCAAGAGGTATATTGTATTCACATTTTATATATTTTTAAATAGAAAATTAAAAGGCGTGGAAAAATGGTGAGCATTAGGAATTCTTAAGGACATGCAAATCCAAATTACAAAAACCTATCAGCTCACACAGTCAGAATGGCCATGTGCAAAAATTCTGTAAACAATAAATGTTAAAGGGGATGTGGAGAAATGCGTACCCTCGGTGCTAAGTGGGATGTGGTAAGAGCCACTAATGGAAACACAATGGACGTGCTTTGAAAAGGTAAACATTGAGCTACCTCATGATCCAGCAGGCCCATTCTTAGATCTATAACTTAAGAAAACAGAATTGGAAAGACACAGGCAGGCAAATCTGCACTGCAGCAGTATTACAATAGCCAAGATATGGAAGGAACCAAAAAGGCCACCAACAGATGGGTGGATAAAGAAGAACTGGTACATGTAGAGATGGAATATTTGCTAGGGAAGAAAAATGAAACAATGCCATTTGCAACAGCATAGAAAAATTTAGAAGTAATCACGCAAATTGTAGTAAGTAAGAGAGCAAAAGGCACCTATCCTATGATATCACTTATAGGTGTTACCTAACAATTGATACCAATGAAGATATTTCCACAGAGAAAGGCAAACACAGATTCATTACACAAACTATGGTTCACCAAATGGAAAAGTGTGAGGATTGGCTACATTACGATATTGAGGTTAATAGAGATGTACAAACACAGGTGAAATACATAATCACCAAAGACCTACGGAATACAAAGAGAAGACTACTCAACATTGTGTCCTAACCTACATGGGAAAAGGATCCGAAGAAGAATACATATATGTATTTGTGTAAAAGAACCACATCTTGCTCACCTAGAACAAAGAGACTAGTGTAATCAAATTTGCTCTGATAAAAAATAAAAATTTAATTTAAAAAACGAACAAGAAGTAATGAGCCATAAACTCAGGGGGCTTTTTCCAGGCACATTCCATTCTAATTTACAACCTCGGTATAGGACTTCCAGAAAGGCTCTGCTGCCTTAGTAACCAGATTTGGTAAATGGACAAATGCTGCCGCCTTGTGGCCGTTTCCTACAACAGCAGATTTAAACCGAGTGCTAAAAGCCACTAAATATTCACAATCATTGCAGGCCTGTAAATGACACCTGCCCTCAAAGAATATCCGGGGGTCAAAAATTGACCAAAAAATTCAAAAGAGGGCAACCTTCCAAGAAGACAATTTCAGGAGGTATATTGTACTCATACATTTTTTCTTTTTTGTTTTAACAGAAGGAAAAACTTGTGGAAAAATGAACATTAAGAATTATTAAAGACATGTAAATCAGAATCACAAAGGCCTATCAGCTCACACCAGTCAGAATGGACATGTGGAAAAATTTTGTAAACATAAAATGTTCAAGTGGATGTGGAGAAATGCGTACCCTCGGTGCTAAGTCCGATGTGGTAAGACCCACTAATAGAAACACAGTGGAGGTGCTTTGAAAAGGTAAACATTGAGCTACCATATGATCCAGCAGGCCCATTCTTGCACCTATAACTTAAGGAGACAGAATTGGAAAGACACAGGCAGGCATATCTGCATTGCAGCAGCATTACAATAGCTAAGATATGGAAGGAACCAAAAAGTCCACCAATAGATGGGTCGACAAAGAAGAACTGGTACAAGTAGAGATGGAATATTTCCTGGGAAAAAAATGAAACAATGTCATTTGCAACACCATACATGAGTCTAGAAGTAATCACGCAACTTGTAGTGAGTCAGAAAGCGAAAGCCACCGATCCTATGAAATCACTTAAAGGTGTTACCTAAAAATTGATACCAATGAAGATATTTCCACAGAGAAAGGCAATAATAGATTCATTAAACAAACTATGGTTCACCAAATGGAAAGGTGTGAGGATTAGCTACATTACGATATTGAGGTTAATAGAGATGTACAAACACAGGTGAAATACGTAATCACAAAAGACCTACGGAATACCAAGAGAAGACTACTCAACATTGTGTCATAACCTCCATGGGAAATGGATCCGAAGAAGAAAATATATATGTATTTGTGTAAAAGAAGCACATCTTGCTCACCTAGAACAAACAGAATAGTGTAATCAAATTTGCTGTGATAAACAATAAAATTTAAAATAAAAACACGAACAAGAAGTAATGAGACATAAACTGTAGGGGCTTTTTCTTGGCACTTCCACTGTAATTTACAAGCTTGGAACACGACTTCCAGAAAGGCTCTGCTGCCTTAGTAACCAGATTTCGTAATGGAAAAATGCTGCCCCCTTGTGGCCGTTTCCCACAACAGCAGCTTTAAACCAAGTGCTAAAGGTCACTAAATATTCACAATCGTTGCTGGCCTGGAAATGACACCTGCCTTCAAAAAAAATCCTGAGGTCGAACATCGACCAAAAAATTCAAAAAGGGCCACCTTCTAAGAAGAAAATTTCAAGAGGTATATTGTATTCACATTTTATATATTTTTTAAATAGAAAATTAAAAGGCGTGGAAAAATGGTGAGCATTAGGAATTCTTAAGGACATGCAAATCCAAATTACAAAAACCTATCAGCTCACACCAGTCAGAATGGCCATGTGCAAAAATTCTGTAAACAATAAATGTTAAAGGGGATGTGGAGAAATGCGTACCCTCGGTGCTAAGTGGGATGTGGTAAGAGCCACTAATGGAAACACAATGGACGTGCTTTGAAAAGGTAAACACTGAGCTACCTCATGATCCAGCAGGCCCATTCTTAGACCTATAACTTAAGAAGACAGAATTGGAAAGACACAGGCAGGCAAATCTGCACTGCAGCAGTATTACAATAGCCAAGATATGGAAGTAACCAAAAAGGCCACCAACAGATGGGTGGATAAAGAAGAACTGGTACATGTAGAGATGGAATATTTGCTAGGGAAGAAAAATGAAACAATGCCATTTGCAACAGCATAGAAAAATTTAGAAGTAATCACGCAAATTGTAGTAAGTAAGAGAGCAAAAGGCACCTATCCTATGATATCACTTAGAGGTGTTACCTAACAATTGATACCAATGAAGATATTTCCACAGGGAAAGGCAATCACACATCCATTAAACAAACTTATGGTTCACCAAATGGAAACGTGTGAGGATTGGATACATTACGATATTTGGGCTAACAGAGACATACAAACACAGGTGAAAGACGTAATCACCAAAGACCTACTGAATACCAAGAGAAGACTACTCAACATTGTGTCCTAAACTACATGGGAAAAGGATCCAAAGAAGAATACCTATATGTATTTGTGTAAAAGAAGCACATCTTGCTCACCTAGAACAAACAGAATAGTGTAATCAAATTTGCTCTGATAAAAAATAAAAATTTAATTTAAAAAACGAACAAGAAGTAATGAGCCATAAACTCAAGGGGCTTTTTCCTGGCACATTCCATTCTAATTTACAACCTTGGTATACGACTTCCAGAAAGGCTCTGCTGCCTTAGTAACCACATTTGGTAATGGACAAATGCTGCCGCCTTGTGGCCGTTTCCCACAACAGCAGCTTTAAACCCAGTGCTAAAGGTCATTACATATTCACAATCATTGCAGGCCTGTAAATGACACATGCCCGGAAAAAAATTCTGAGGTCAAAAATCGACCAAAAATTCAAAAAAGGGCGATCTTCCAATAAGAAAATTTCAAGAAGTATATTGTACTCACACTTTTTTCTTTTTTTTTTATAGAAAAGAAACTGGTGTGGAAAAATGCTGAACATTAGGAATTGTTAAGGACATGCAAATCCAAATTACAAAAACCTATCAGCTCACACCAGTCAGAATGGCCATGTGCAAAAGTTCTGTAGAGAAAAAAAGTTCAAGGGGATGTGGAGAAATGCGTACGCCCGGTGCTAAGTGGGACGAGGGAAGAGACACTAATGCAAACACAATGGAGGTGCCTTGAAAAGGTAAACATTGAGCTACCAGTCAATCAAGCATACCCACTGCTTTGCCTATCACCTGAGAAAATGAGAATCAAAAAGTCACAGGCTGGCAAACCTGTACTCCAGCAATATTTACCACAGCCAACACTTGGAAGCAACGAAAATGTCCTTCTACAGAGGAATGCACAAAGAAGAAGGTGCCCATGTACACAATAGAATATTACTCCACTAAAAAATAGAAATTAAAATTTAAAAACAAACATAAGTAAGGAGACATCTCCTTTTGTGGGTTTATCCGGGCACCGTCCACTCTAACTTATAACCGAGGAACACCACTGGCAGGAAGGTCCGTTTCCCTAGTACCAGCATGGGGAATGTAGAAATGCTGCCACCCTCTGGCCGTTACCTGCAACAGCAGCTTTAAAACCTGCGCTAATGGTCACTTCGTATGGAAAAGTACTGCAGGGCTGTAAATGAAACGTGCCCTCAAAAAGTCTTGAGGGTGGTAATGGCCAAAAAATTTCAAAATGTGGCACATATTTTAAGAAAACAATTTGAAGAAGTAAGCTGGAATCAGAGTTTGAAAAAAATTAAAAAGGATATGCCTTAAGGCACAATTTCAACGGATTATTATACGCATGCATATCCAACCACAAAGAGGTATCAGCTCACACCAGTCAGAATAACCATCAGCAAGAAAACTACAAACACGAAATGCTGAAGGTGTTGTGGAGAAATGCATACCCTCAACATTAACTGGGACGAAATCTGGATAAAGAGCCACTAATGAGAACAGAATGGAGGCGCCTTTGAAAGGTATATATTGAGCTACCATATGATCCAGCAGGCCCATTCCTGGACTTATAACCTAAGAAGACAGAAACGGCAAGACACAGGCAGGCAAATCTGCATTGCAGCAGTATTACAATAGCCAAGATATGGAAGCAACGAAAAAGTCCATCAACAGATGGGTGGACAAAAAAGAACTGGTACCTGTACAGATGGAATATTTGCTTGGGGAAAAAAATGAAAAAATGCCATTTGCAACACAATAGGTGAGTCTAGAAGTAATCACGCAACTTGTAGTGAGTCAGAAAGCGAAAGACACCTATCCTATGAAATCACTTATAGGTGTTACCTAACAATTGATACCAATGAAGATATTTCCACAGAGAAAGGCAAACACAGATTCATTACACAAACTATGGTTCACCAAATGGAAAAGTGTGAGGATTGGCTACATTACGATATTGAGGTTAATAGAGATGTACAAACACAGGTGAAATACGTAATCACCAAAGACCTACGGAATACCAAGAGAAGACTACTCAACATTGTGTCCTAACCTACATGGGAAAAGGATCCGAAGAAGAATACATATATGTATTTGTGTAAAAGAACCACATCTTGCTCACCTAGAACAAAGAGAATAGTGTAATCAAATTGCTCTGATAAAAAATAAAAATTTAATTTAAAAAACGAACAAGAAGTAATGAGCCATAAACTCAAGCGGCTTTTTCCTGGCACATTCCATTCTAATTTACAACCTCGGTATACGACTTCCAGAAAGGCTCTGCTGCCTTAGTAACCAGATTTGGTAAATGGACAAATGCTGCCGCCTTGTGGCCGTTTCCTACAACAGCAGATTTAAACCGAGTGCTAAAAGCCACTAAATATTCACAATCATTGCAGGCCTGTAAATGACACCTGCCCTCAAAGAATATCCGGGGGTCAAAAATTGACCAAAAAATTCAAAAGAGGGCAACCTTCCAAGAAGACAATTTCAGGAGGTATATTGTACTCATACATTTTTTCTTTTTTGTTTTAACAGAAAGGAAAAACTCGTGGAAAAATGCTGAACATTAAGAATTATTAAAGACATGTAAATCAGAATCACAAAGGCCTATCAGCTCACACCAGTCAGAATGGACATGTGGAAAAATTTTGTAAACATAAAATGTTCAAGGGGATGTGGAGAAATGCGTACCCTCGGTGCTGAGTCCGATGTGGTAAGACCCACTAATAGAAACACAGTGGAGGTGCTTTGAAAAGGTAAACATTGAGCTACCTCATGATCCAGCAGGCCCATTCTTGGACCTATAACCTAAGAAGACAGAATTGGAAAGACACAGGCAGGCATATCTGCATTGCAGCAGTATTACAATAGCTAAGATAGGGAAGGAACCAAAAAGTACACCAACAGATGGGTGGACAAAGAAGAACTGGTACAAGTAGAGATGGAATATTTGCTAGGGAAAAAAAATGAAACAATGTCATTTGCAACACCATACATGAGTCTAGAAGTAATCACGCAACTTGTAGTGAGTCAGAAAGCGAAAGCCACCGATCTTATGAAATCACTTAAAGGTGTCACCTAAAAATTGATACCAATGAAGATATTTCCACAGAGAAAGGCAATAATAGATTCATTAAAGAAACTATGGTTCACCAAATGGAAAAGTGTGAGGATTGGCTACATTACGATATTGAGGTTAATAGAGATGTACAAACACAGGTGAAATACGTAATCACCAAAGACTTATGGAATACCAAGAGAAGACTACTCAACATTGTGTCATAACCTCCATGGGAAATGGATCCGAAGAAGAAAATATATATGTATTTGTGTAAAAGAAGCACATCTTGCTCACCTAGAACAAACAGAATAGTGTAATCAAATTTGCTGTGATAAACAATAAAATTTAAAATAAAAACACGAACGAGAAGTAATGAGACATAAACTGAAGGGGCTTTTTCTTGGCACTTCCACTGTAATTTACAAGCTTGGAACACGACTTCCAGAAAGGCTCTGCTGCCTTAGTAACCAGATTTCTTAATGGAAAAATGCTGCCCCCTTGTGGCCGTTTCCCACAACAGCAGCTTTAAACCCAGTGCTAAAGGTCACTAAATATTCACAATCGTTGCTGGCCTGGAAATGACACCTGCCTTCAAAAAAAATCCTGAGGTCGAACATCGACCAAAAAATTCAAAAAGGGCCACCTTCTAAGAAGAAAATTTCAAGAGGTATATTGTATTCACATTTTATATATTTTTAAATAGAAAATTAAAAGGCGTGGAAAAATGGTGAGCATTAGGAATTCTTAAGGACATGCAAATCCAAATTACAAAAACCTATCAGCTCACACAGTCAGAATGGCCATGTGCAAAAATTCTGTAAACAATAAATGTTAAAGGGGATGTGGAGAAATGCGTACCCTCGGTGCTAAGTGGGATGTGGTAAGAGCCACTAATGGAAACACAATGGACGTGCTTTGAAAAGGTAAACATTGAGCTACCTCATGATCCAGCAGGCCCATTCTTAGACCTATAACTTAAGAAAACAGAATTGGAAAGACACAGGCAGGCAAATCTGCACTGCAGCAGTATTACAATAGCCAAGATATGGAAGGAACCAAAAAGGCCACCAACAGATGGGTGGATAAAGAAGAACTGGTACATGTAGAGATGGAATATTTGCTAGGGAAGAAAAATGAAACAATGCCATTTGCAACAGCATAGAAAAATTTAGAAGTAATCACGCAAATTGTAGTAAGTAAGAGAGCAAAAGGCACCTATCCTATGATATCACTTATAGGTGTTACCTAACAATTGATACCAATGAAGATATTTCCACAGAGAAAGGCAAACACAGATTCATTACACAAACTATGGTTCACCAAATGGAAAAGTGTGAGGATTGGCTACATTACGATATTGAGGTTAATAGAGATGTACAAACACAGGTGAAATACATAATCACCAAAGACCTACGGAATACAAAGAGAAGACTACTCAACATTGTGTCCTAACCTACATGGGAAAAGGATCCGAAGAAGAATACATATATGTATTTGTGTAAAAGAACCACATCTTGCTCACCTAGAACAAAGAGACTAGTGTAATCAAATTTGCTCTGATAAAAAATAAAAATTTAATTTAAAAAACGAACAAGAAGTAATGAGCCATAAACTCAGGGGGCTTTTTCCAGGCACATTCCATTCTAATTTACAACCTCGGTATAGGACTTCCAGAAAGGCTCTGCTGCCTTAGTAACCAGATTTGGTAAATGGACAAATGCTGCCGCCTTGTGGCCGTTTCCTACAACAGCAGATTTAAACCGAGTGCTAAAAGCCACTAAATATTCACAATCATTGCAGGCCTGTAAATGACACCTGCCCTCAAAGAATATCCGGGGGTCAAAAATTGACCAAAAAATTCAAAAGAGGGCAACCTTCCAAGAAGACAATTTCAGGAGGTATATTGTACTCATACATTTTTTCTTTTTTGTTTTAACAGAAGGAAAAACTTGTGGAAAAATGAACATTAAGAATTATTAAAGACATGTAAATCAGAATCACAAAGGCCTATCAGCTCACACCAGTCAGAATGGACATGTGGAAAAATTTTGTAAACATAAAATGTTCAAGTGGATGTGGAGAAATGCGTACCCTCGGTGCTAAGTCCGATGTGGTAAGACCCACTAATAGAAACACAGTGGAGGTGCTTTGAAAAGGTAAACATTGAGCTACCATATGATCCAGCAGGCCCATTCTTGCACCTATAACTTAAGGAGACAGAATTGGAAAGACACAGGCAGGCATATCTGCATTGCAGCAGCATTACAATAGCTAAGATATGGAAGGAACCAAAAAGTCCACCAATAGATGGGTCGACAAAGAAGAACTGGTACAAGTAGAGATGGAATATTTCCTGGGAAAAAAATGAAACAATGTCATTTGCAACACCATACATGAGTCTAGAAGTAATCACGCAACTTGTAGTGAGTCAGAAAGCGAAAGCCACCGATCCTATGAAATCACTTAAAGGTGTTACCTAAAAATTGATACCAATGAAGATATTTCCACAGAGAAAGGCAATAATAGATTCATTAAACAAACTATGGTTCACCAAATGGAAAGGTGTGAGGATTAGCTACATTACGATATTGAGGTTAATAGAGATGTACAAACACAGGTGAAATACGTAATCACAAAAGACCTACGGAATACCAAGAGAAGACTACTCAACATTGTGTCATAACCTCCATGGGAAATGGATCCGAAGAAGAAAATATATATGTATTTGTGTAAAAGAAGCACATCTTGCTCACCTAGAACAAACAGAATAGTGTAATCAAATTTGCTGTGATAAACAATAAAATTTAAAATAAAAACACGAACAAGAAGTAATGAGACATAAACTGTAGGGGCTTTTTCTTGGCACTTCCACTGTAATTTACAAGCTTGGAACACGACTTCCAGAAAGGCTCTGCTGCCTTAGTAACCAGATTTCGTAATGGAAAAATGCTGCCCCCTTGTGGCCGTTTCCCACAACAGCAGCTTTAAACCAAGTGCTAAAGGTCACTAAATATTCACAATCGTTGCTGGCCTGGAAATGACACCTGCCTTCAAAAAAAATCCTGAGGTCGAACATCGACCAAAAAATTCAAAAAGGGCCACCTTCTAAGAAGAAAATTTCAAGAGGTATATTGTATTCACATTTTATATATTTTTTAAATAGAAAATTAAAAGGCGTGGAAAAATGGTGAGCATTAGGAATTCTTAAGGACATGCAAATCCAAATTACAAAAACCTATCAGCTCACACCAGTCAGAATGGCCATGTGCAAAAATTCTGTAAACAATAAATGTTAAAGGGGATGTGGAGAAATGCGTACCCTCGGTGCTAAGTGGGATGTGGTAAGAGCCACTAATGGAAACACACTGGACGTGCTTTGAAAAGGTAAACACTGAGCTACCTCATGATCCAGCAGGCCCATTCTTAGACCTATAATTTAAGAAGACAGAATTGGAAAGACACAGGCAGGCAAATCTGCACTGCAGCAGTATTACAATAGCCAAGATATGGAAGTAACCAAAAAGGCCACCAACAGATGGGTGGATAAAGAAGAACTGGTACATGTAGAGATGGAATATTTGCTAGGGAAGAAAAATGAAACAATGCCATTTGCAACAGCATAGAAAAATTTAGAAGTAATCACGCAAATTGTAGTAAGTAAGAGAGCAAAAGGCACCTATCCTATGATATCACTTATAGGTGTTACCTAACAATTGATACCAATGAAGATATTTCCACAGGGAAAGGCAATCACACATCCATTAAACAAACTTATGGTTCACCAAATGGAAACGTGTGAGGATTGGATACATTACGATATTTGGGCTAACAGAGACATACAAACACAGGTGAAATACGTAATCACCAAAGACCTACTGAATACCAAGAGAAGACTACTCAACATTGTGTCCTAAACTACATGGGAAAAGGATCCAAAGAAGAATACCTATATGTATTTGTGTAAAAGAAGCACATCTTGCTCACCTAGAACAAACAGAATAGTGTAATCAAATTTGCTCTGATAAAAAATAAAAATTTAATTTAAAAAACGAACAAGAAGTAATGAGCCATAAACTGAAGGGGCTTTTTCCTGGCACATTCCATTCTAATTTACAACCTTGGTATACGACTTCCAGAAAGGCTCTGCTGCCTTAGTAACCACATTTGGTAATGGACAAATGCTGCCGCCTTGTGGCCGTTTCCCACAACAGCAGCTTTAAACCCAGTGCTAAAGGTCATTACATATTCACAATCATTGCAGGCCTGTAAATGACACATGCCCGGAAAAAAATTCTGAGGTCAAAAATCGACCAAAAATTCAAAAAAGGGCGATCTTCCAATAAGAAAATTTCAAGAAGTATATTGTACTCACACTTTTTTCTTTTTTTTTTATAGAAAAGAAACTGGTGTGGAAAAATGCTGAACATTAGGAATTGTTAAGGACATGCAAATCCAAATTACAAAAACCTATCAGCTCACACCAGTCAGAATGGCCATGTGCAAAAGTTCTGTAGAGAAAAAAAGTTCAAGGGGATGTGGAGAAATGCGTACGCCCGGTGCTAAGTGGGACGAGGGAAGAGACACTAATGCAAACACAATGGAGGTGCCTTGAAAAGGTAAACATTGAGCTACCAGTCAATCAAGCATACCCACTGCTTTGCCTATCACCTGAGAAAATGAGAATCAAAAAGTCACAGGCTGGCAAACCTGTACTCCAGCAATATTTACCACAGCCAACACTTGGAAGCAACGAAAATGTCCTTCTACAGAGGAATGCACAAAGAAGAAGGTGCCCATGTACACAATAGATTATTACTCCACTAAAAAATAGAAATTAAAATTTAAAAACAAACATAAGTAAGGAGACATCTCCTTTTGTGGGTTTATCCGGGCACCGTCCACTCTAACTTATAACCGAGGAACACCACTGGCAGGAAGGTCCGTTTCCCTAGTACCAGCATGGGGAATGTAGAAATGCTGCCACCCTCTGGCCGTTACCTGCAACAGCAGCTTTAAAACCTGCGCTAATGGTCACTTCGTATGGAAAAGTACTGCAGGGCTGTAAATGAAACGTGCCCTCAAAAAGTCTTGAGGGTGGTAATGGCCAAAAAATTTCAAAATGTGGCACATATTTTAAGAAAACAATTTGAAGAAGTAAGCTGGAATCACAGTTTGAAAAAAATTAAAAAGGATATGCCTTAAGGCACAATTTCAACGGATTATTATACGCATGCATATCCAACCACAAAGAGGTATCAGCTCACACCAGTCAGAATAACCATCAGCAAGAAAACTACAAACACGAAATGCTGAAGGTGTTGTGGAGAAATGCATACCCTCAACATTAACTGGGACGAAATCTGGATAAAGAGCCACTAATGAGAACAGAATGGAGGCGCCTTTGAAAGGTATATATTGAGCTACCATATGATCCAGCAGGCCCATTCCTGGACTTATAACCTAAGAAGACAGAAACGGCAAGACACAGGCAGGCAAATCTGCATTGCAGCAGTATTACAATAGCCAAGATATGGAAGCAACGAAAAAGTCCATCAACAGATGGGTGGACAAAAAAGAACTGGTACCTGTACAGATGGAATATTTGCTTGGGGAAAAAAATGAAAAAATGCCATTTGCAACACAATAGGTGAGTCTAGAAGTAATCACGCAACTTGTAGTGAGTCAGAAAGCGAAAGCCACCGATCCTATGAAATCACTTAAAGGTGTTACCTAAAAATTGATACCAATGAAGATATTTCCACAGAGAAAGGCAATAATAGATTCATTAAACAAACTATGGTTCACCAAATGGAAAAGTGTGAGGATTGGCTACATTACGATATTGAGGTTAATAGAGATGTACAAACACAGGTGAAATACGTAATCACCAAAGACTTATGGAATACCAAGAGAAGACTACTCAACATTGTGTCATAACCTCCATGGGAAATGGATCCGAAGAAGAAAATATATATGTATTTGTGTAAAAGAAGCACATCTTGCTCACCTAGAACAAACAGAATAGTGTAATCAAATTTGCTGTGATAAAAAATAAAATTTAAAATAAAAACACGAACAAGAAGTAATGAGACATAAACTGAAGGGGCTTTTTCTTGGCACTTCCACTGTAATTTACAAGCTTGGAACACGACTTCCAGAAAGGCTCTGCTGCCTTAGTAACCAGATTTCGTAATGGAAAAATGCTGCCCCCTTGTGGCCGTTTCCCACAACAGCAGCTTTAAACCCAGTGCTAAAGGTCACTAAATTTTCACAATCGTTGCTGGCCTGGAAATGACACCTGCCTTCAAAAAAAATCCTGAGGTCGAACATCGACCAAAAAATTCAAAAAGGGCCACCTTCCAAGAAGAAAATTTCAAGAGGTATATTGTATTCACATTTTATATTTTTTTAAATAGAAAATTAAAAGGCGTGGAAAAATGGTGAGCATTAGGAATTCTTAAGGACATGCAAATCCAAATTACAAAAACCTATCAGCTCACACCAGTCAGAATGGCCATGTGCAAAAATTCTGTAAACAATAAATGTTACAGGGGATGTGGAGAAATGCGTACCCTCGGTGTTAAGTGGGATGTGGTAAGAGCCACTAATGGAAACACAATGGACGTGCTTTGAAAAGGTTAACATTGAGCTACCTCATGATCCAGCAGGCCCATTCTTAGACCTATAACCTAAGAAGACAGAATTGGAAAGACACAGGCAGGCAAATCTGCACTGCAGCAGTATTACAATAGGCAAGATATGGAAGGAACCAAAAAGGCCACCAACAGATGGGTGGATAAAGAAGAACTGGTACATGTAGAGATGGAATATTTGCTAGGGAAGAAAAATGAAACAATGCCATTTGCAACAGCATAGAAAAATTTAGAAGTAATCACGCTAATTGTAGTAAGTAAGAGAGCAAAAGGCACCTATCCTATGATATCACTTATAAGTGTTACCTAAAAAATGATCCCAATGAAGATATTTCCACAGAGAAAGGCAATAATAGATTCATTAAACAAACTATGGTTCACCAAATGGAAAGGTGTGAGGATTGGCTACATTACGATATTGAGGTTAATAGAGATGTACAAACACAGGTGACATACCTAATCACCAAAGACCTACGGAATACCAAGAGAAGACTACTCAACATTGTGTCATAACCTCCATGGGAAATGGATCCGAAGAAGAAAATATATATGTATTTGTGTAAAAGAAGCACATCTTGCTCACCTAGAACAAACAGAATAGTGTAATCAAATTTGCTGTGATAAACAATAAAATTTAAAATAAAAACACGAACAAGAAGTAATGAGACATAAACTGAAGGGGCTTTTTCTTGGCACTTCCACTGTAATTTACAAGCTTGGAACACGACTTCCAGAAAGGCTCTGCTGCCTTAGTAACCAGATTTCGTAATGGAAAAATGCTGCCCCCTTGTGGCCGTTTCCCACAACAGCAGCTTTAAACCCAGTGCTAAAGGTCACTAAATTTTCACAATCGTTGCTGGCCTGGAAATGACACCTGCCTTCAAAAAAAATCCTGAGGTCGAACATCGACCAAAAAATTCAAAAAGGGCCACCTTCCAAGAAGAAAATTTCAAGAGGTATATTGTATTCACATTTTATATTTTTTTAAATAGAAAATTAAAAGGCGTGGAAAAATGGTGAGCATTAGGAATTGTTAAGGACATGCAAATCCAAATTACAAAAACCTATCAGCTCACACCAGTCAGAATGGCCATGTGCAAAAATTCTGTAAACAATAAATGTTAAAGGGGATGTGGAGAAATGCGTACCCTCGGTGTTAAGTGGGATGTGGTAAGAGCCACTAATGGAAACACAATGGACGTGCTTTGAAAAGGTTAACATTGAGCTACCTCATGATCCAGCAGGCCCATTCTTAGACCTATAACCTAAGAAGACAGAATTGGAAAGACACAGGCAGGCAAATCTGCACTGCAGCAGTGTTACAATAGGCAAGATATGGAAGGAACCAAAAAGGCCACCAACAGATGGGTGGATAAAGAAGAACTGGTACATGTAGAGATGGAATATTTGCTAGGGAAGAAAAATGAAACAATGCCATTTGCAACAGCATAGAAAAATTTAGAAGTAATCACGCTAATTGTAGTAAGTAAGAGAGCAAAAGGCACCTATCCTATGATATCACTTATAAGTGTTACCTAAAAATTGATCCCAATGAAGATATTTCCACAGAGAAAGGCAATCACAGATCCATTAAACAAACTTATGGTTCACCAAA
The DNA here is from genome assembly GCF_028564815.1 of Eubalaena glacialis. Taxonomy (NCBI): domain Eukaryota; kingdom Metazoa; phylum Chordata; class Mammalia; order Artiodactyla; family Balaenidae; genus Eubalaena; species Eubalaena glacialis. Next base: position 294,578 of record NW_026871154.1, read on the forward strand.
TGGAAACGTGTGAGGATTGGATACATTACGGTATTTGGGCTAACAGAGACATACAAACACAGGTGAAAGACGTAATCACCAAAGACCTACTGAATACCAAGAGAAGATTACTCAACATTGTGTCCTAAACTACATGGGAAAAGGATCCAAAGGAGAATACCTATATGTATTTGTGTAAAAGAATCACATCTTGCTCACCTAGAACAAACAGAATAGTGTAATCAAATTTGCTCTGATAAAAAATAAAAATTTAATTTAAAAATCAAACAAGAAGTAATGAGCCATAAACTGAAGGGGCTTTTTCCTGGCACATTCCATTCTAATTTACAACCTTGGTATACGACTTCCAGAAAGGCTCTGCTGCCTTAGTAACCAGATTTGGTAATGGACAAATGCTGCCGCCTTGTGGCCGTTTCCCACAACAGCAGCTTTAAACCCAGTGCTAAAGGTCATTACATATTCACAATCATTGCAGGCCTGTAAATGACACATGCCCGGAAAAAAATTCTGAGGTCAAAAATCGACCAAAAATTCAAAAAAAGGCGATCTTCCAATAAGAAAATTTCAAGAAGTATATTGTACTCACACTTTTTTCTTTTTTTTTTATAGAAAAGAAACTGGTGTGGAAAAATGCTGAACATTAGGAATTGTTAAGGACATGCAAATCCAAATTACAAAAACCTATCAGCTCAAACCAGTCAGAATGGCCATGTGCAAAAGTTCTGTAGAGAAAAAAAGTTCAAGGGGATGTGGAGAAATGCGTACGCCCGGTGCTAAGTGGGACGAGGGAAGAGACACTAATGCAAACACAATGGAGGTGCCTTGAAAAGGTAAACATTGAGCTACCAGTCAATCAAGCATACCCACTGCTTTGCCTATCACCTGAGAAAATGAGAATCAAAAAGTCACAGGCTGGCAAACCTGTACTCCAGCAATATTTACCACAGCCAACACTTGGAAGCAACGAAAATGTCCTTCTACAGAGGAATGCACAAAGAAGAAGGTGCCCATGTACACAATAGAATATTCCTCCACTAAAAAATAGAAATTAAAATTTAAAAATAAACATAAGTAAGGAGACATCTCCTTTTGTGGGTTTATCCGGGCACCGTCCACTCTAAATTATAACCGACGAACACCACTGGCAGGAAGGTCCGTTTCCCTAGTACCAGCATGGGGAATGTAGAAATGCTGCCACCCTCTGGCCGTTACCTGCAACAGCAGCTTTAAAACCTGCGCTAATGGTCACTTCGTATGGAAAAGTACTGCAGGGCTGTAAATGAAACGTGCCCTCAAAAAGTCTTGAGGGTGGTAATGGCCAAAAAATTTCAAAATGTGGCACATATTTTACGAAAACAATTTGAAGAAGTAAGCTGGAATCACAGGTTGAAAAAAATTAAAAAGGATATGCCTTAAGGCACAATTTCAACGGATTATTATACGCATGCATATCCAACCACAAAGAGGTATCAGCTCACACCAGTCAGAGTAACCATCAGCAAGAAAACTACAAACACGAAATGCTGAAGGTGTTGTGGAGAAATGCATACCCTCAACATTAACTGGGACGAAACCTGGAAAGAGCCACTAATGAGAACAGAATGGAGGCGCCTTTGAAAGGTACATATTGAGCTACCATATGATCCAGCAGGCCCATTTCTGGACTTATAACCTAAGAAGACAGAAACGGCAAGACAGAGGCAGGCAAATCTGCATTGCAGCAGTATTACAATAGCCAAGATATGGAAGCAACCAAAAAGTCCATCAACAGATGGGTGGACAAAGAAGAACTGGTACCTGTACAGATAGAATATTTGCTTGGGGAAAAAAATGAAACAATGTCAGTTGCAGCACCATAGGTGAGTCTAGAAGTAATCACGCAACTTGTAGTGAGTCAGAAAGCGAAAGACACCTATCCTATGATATCACTTATAGGTGTTACCTAACAATTGATACCAATGAAGATATTTCCACAGAGAAAGGCAAACACAGATTCATTACACAAACTATGGTTCACCAAATGGAAAAGTGTGAGGATTGCCTACATTACGATATTGAGGTTAATAGAGATGTACAAACACAGGTGAAATACGTAATCACCAAAGACCTACGGAATACCAAGAGAAGACTACTCAACATTGTGTCCTAACCTACATGGGAAAAGGATCCGAAGAAGAATACATATATGTATTTGTGTAAAAGAACCACATCTTGCTCACCTCGAACAAAGAGAATAGTGTAATCAAATTTGCTCTCATAAAAAATAAAAATTTAATTTAAAAAACGAACAAGAAGTAATGAGCCATAAACTCAAGGGGCTTTTACCTGGCACATTCCATTCTAATTTACAACCTCGGTATACGACTTCCAGAAAGGCTCTGCTGCCTTAGTAACCAGATTTGGTAAATGGACAAATGCTGCCGCCTTGTGGCCGTTTCCTACAACAGCAGATTTAAACCGAGTGCTAAAAGCCACTAAATATTCACAATCATTGCAGGCCTGTAAATGACACCTGCCCTCAAAGAATATCCGGGGGTCAAAAATTGACCAAAAAATTCAAAAGAGGGCAACCTTCCAAGAAGACAATTTCAAGAGGTATATTGTACTCATACATTTTTTCTTTTTTGTTTTAACAGAAAGGAAAAACTCGTGGAAAAATGCTGAACATTAAGAATTATTAAAGACATGTAAATCAGAATCACAAAGGCCTATCAGCTCACACCAGTCAGAATGGACATGTGGAAAAATTTTGTAAACATAAAATGTTCAAGGGGATGTGGAGAAATGCGTACCCTCGGTGCTAGGTCCGATGTGGTAAGACCCACTAATAGAAACACAGTGGAGTTGCTTTGAAAAGGTAAACATTGAGCTACCATATGATCCAGCAGGCCCATTCTTGGACCTATAACCTAAGAAGACAGAATTGGAAAGACACAGGCAGGCAAATCTGCACTGCAGCAGTATTACAATAGCTAAGATAGGGAAGGAACCAAAAAGTCCACCAACAGATGGGTGGACAAAGAAGAACTGGTACAAGTAGAGATGGAATATTTGCTAGGGAAAAAAAATGAAACAATGTCATTTGCAACACCATACATGAGTCTAGAAGTAATCACGCAACTTGTAGTGAGTCAGAAAGCGAAAGCCACCGATCCTATGAAATCACTTAAAGGTGTTACCTAAAAATTGATACCAATGAAGATATTTCCACAGAGAAAGGCAATAATAGATTCATTAAACAAACTATGGTTCACCAAATGGAAAAGTGTGAGGATTGGCTACATTACGATATTGAGGTTAATAGAGATGTACAAACACAGGTGAAATACGTAATCACCAAAGACTTATGGAATACCAAGAGAAGACTACTCAACATTGTGTCATAACCTCCATGGGAAATGGATCCGAAGAAGAAAATATATATGTATTTGTGTAAAAGAAGCACATCTTGCTCACCTAGAACAAACAGAATAGTGTAATCAAATTTGCTGTGATAAACAATAAAATTTAAAATAAAAACACGAACAAGAAGTAATGAGACATAAACTGAAGGGGCTTTTTCTTGGCACCTCCACTGTAATTTACAAGCTTGGAACACGACTTCCAGAAAGGCTCTGCTGCCTTAGTAACCAGATTTCGTAATGGAAAAATGCTGCCCCCTTGTGGCCGTTTCCCACAACAGCAGCTTTAAACCCAGTGCTAAAGGTCACTAAATATTCACAATCGTTGCTGGCCTGGAAATGACACCTGCCTTCAAAAAAAATCCTGAGGTCGAACATCGACCAAAAAATTCAAAAAGGGCCACCTTCTAAGAAGAAAATTTCAAGAGGTATATTGTATTCACATTTTATATATTTTTTAAATAGAAAATTAAAAGGCGTGGAAAAATGGTGAGCATTAGGAATTCTTAAGGACATGCAAATCCAAATTACAAAAACCTATCAGCTCACACCAGTCAGAATGGCCATGTGCAAAAATTCTGTAAACAATAAATGTTAAAGGGGATGTGGAGAAATGCGTACCCTTGGTGCTAAGTGGGATGTGGTAAGAGCCACTAATGGAAACACAATGGACGTGCTTTGAAAAGGTAAACACTGAGCTACCTCATGATCCAGCAGGCCCATTCTTAGACCTATAACTTAAGAAGACAGAATTGGAAAGACACAGGCAGGCAAATCTGCACTGCAGCAGTATTACAATAGCCAAGATATGGAAGTAACCAAAAAGGCCACCAACAGATGGGTGGATAAAGAAGAACTGGTACATGTAGAGATGGAATATTTGCTAGGGAAGAAAAATGAAACAATGCCATTTGCAACAGCATAGAAAAATTTAGAAGTAATCACGCAAATTGTAGTAAGTAAGAGAGCAAAAGGCACCTATCCTATGATATCACTTATAGGTGTTACCTAACAATTGATACCAATGAAGATATTTCCACAGGGAAAGGCAATCACAGATCCATTAAACAAACTTATGGTTCACCAAATGGAAACGTGTGAGGATTGGATACATTACGATATTTGGGCTAACAGAGACATACAAACACAGGTGAAATACGTAATCACCAAAGACCTACTGAATACCAAGAGAAGACTACTCAACATTGTGTCCTAAACTACATGGGAAAAGGATCCAAAGAAGAATACCTATATGTATTTGTGTAAAAGAAGCACATCTTGCTCACCTAGAACAAACAGAATAGTGTAATCAAATTTGCTCTGATAAAAAATAAAAATTTAATTTAAAAAACGAACAAGAAGTAATGAGCCATAAACTCAAGGGGCTTTTTCCTGGCACATTCCATTCTAATTTACAACCTTGGTATACGACTTCCAGAAAGGCTCTGCTGCCTTAGTAACCAGATTTGGTAATGGACAAATGCTGCCGCCTTGTGGCCGTTTCCCACAACAGCAGCTTTAAACCCAGTGCTAAAGGTCATTACATATTCACAATCATTGCAGGCCTGTAAATGACACATGCCCGGAAAAAAATTCTGAGGTCAAAAATCGACCAAAAATTCAAAAAAGGGCGATCTTCCAATAAGAAAATTTCAAGAAGTATATTGTACTCACACTTTTTTCTTTTTTTTTTATAGAAAAGAAACTGGTGTGGAAAAATGCTGAACATTAGGAATTGTTAAGGACATGCAAATCCAAATTACAAAAACCTATCAGCTCACACCAGTCAGAATGGCCATGTGCAAAAGTTCTGTAGAGAAAAAAAGTTCAAGGGGATGTGGAGAAATGCGTATGCCCGGTGCTAAGTGGGACGAGGGAAGAGACACTAATGCAAACACAATGGAGGTGCCTTGAAAAGGTAAACATTGAGCTACCAGTCAATCAAGCATACCCACTGCTTTGCCTATCACCTGAGAAAATGAGAATCAAAAAGTCACAGGCTGGCAAACCTGTACTCCAGCA